>NC_068982.1:134035498-134039104 GCF_001194135.2 Octopus bimaculoides
TATATAGGAATGCATGTGGTAGCATTGAAGAAGGGAAAAAGAGAAGAGAGAGAATAACGGGAGAGCCGTTATCGTCAGCTGTCGGGTTTTTCACGCACGATTATTTATTTATTTACATATTTTCTTTTTACTTCGTCATGGCGGCATCTAAAACATCACTAATAGCGATATGGTGAACTATAAAAAAAAAATTAAAAACGTTCTTTCGCTGGGAATCACTAGGGTGGAGTCTTTAACTTAAGTCACCAGATTAGAACGGCATGTACAAAAATAATAACTAAAATAAAAGGAATAAACATTTATAGGAAAATAAAACATGCGAACAAGCTACTATTTGTTCCACACCCCTATTTTCGGAATGGGAAGCTTGATAGAGATTTAGAAAATAATTATATTCTTTTCTCGTAGTTCAAAACATTTTGATGCCTTGGTATTTTTCCATACAGCTACTCTATTAAATAAATGAATAAAGAAAGAAAGAAAGAAAGAAAGAAAGGAAGAAGTCAACCATATGGTGTTAATAGAGAAGAATAGTTACATAGTTTCTGTTTAAAGTTCATCACATTCAGATGTATAAAACCAACATAAATAGTTTATCCCTTCCATACACACACACACACAAGTTAGAAAACAATCTCTTCTCTTTTATGGGATCTTCATTTTACATGTTATTGTCATATATAACAGTCACTCATTTAGCACATTCCTTATTTCTGACGCACAAACTTTTCAAATTGGTCGGATAGTACATAAGCATGCGTGTGTGTGTGTGTGTGTGTGTGTGTGTGTGTGTGTGTGCATACACACATATGTATACACACACACACCCATACATATATGTACAAATGAACTTTTTCTGAGGACCCCAGCTTCAGTCAGTTATATATATACATATATATTTGTAAACTCACTAACTCTGGGGGTTTCAACAAATAATCATTTGTACACATATTTACGTGTTTACACACACACACACACACACGCACGCACGCACACACACACACACACACAAATTACTCGTTGTGGACTTTAGCTTGGATAATATCAAACAGCTGATCTTTTTTGCTTCCCAAACAGGAAACTATTTATCACCATCACCAGTTTAAAGCGATGTGTAGAAGAGTCAAAACTAAAATATTTATTTCTGCTGCCAAATGTTTTCGTTATATAAAGTGGTATTTAGACTACCAATTAAACTTTTAGAATTGTTTTTACAAATTTAAAACCGAGTGCCTTAGGGGTAGAGACATGCTTTTGATTGCCTTCGGAATCTGGTTTTTAACTCAAAATCCCATTCTCAGCTCACTACAGATCTTTTCATTTCTGTTGCAAATACTTTTGAGAAATGCGTGTATTTGTATCTCTAAAGTTCACTTCCCATTATCTACAGGTCCTAACTTTTCTTCCGTATGCGTGTTTTTGCTTATCTGTTTGTCTGTCTGTCTTCCCCTCTTTCTAACTCGGCATATCTCTCTCTCTCTCTCTCTCTCTCTCTCTCTCTCTCTCTCTCTCTCTCTCTTATCGCGGTTCACCTAGAACAGTTCATCTATCGCGGTTCACCTATCGCGGTTTATTATTTAAGCTTACGTCGATTCCTCCGTGGTGTTGTTTTGCATTTATAATAAAATAAATATATACAAATTATAAAAATAATAAAAAAATATATGCAGTACAGGACTGTTTCTACTTGGCGGATTTTCACCTATCGCGGAGGTTTTGGAACGTAAGACCCGCGATAGTCGAGGGATTACTGTGTGTGTGTATTCATCCTTTACTTTACGTGCAACTTGGTGCCGAAAGTATGTTACGCCGGAACGAGACGATTGGGCGATGCTGTTTGTACACTGAATATATGGCACGGCTGACTGGACATTCAGCTTGACTTTGGCGAAAGTACTTTTTGACGCTGCAGGCAAACACACACGCATGTACGCGCGTCCCGCGCAGAAATATACACAGATAAAGAGAATGGAAAAGAGAAACATTTCAATTGAATACGACACACATTCCCTCTCCACATACACATGAAGAGAAATATGCTCAACACTTAAATAGAAAGAGAGAGTGGGGAGTGAGAAAACGATAGAAATATTGAAAGGTCTGATGTCAAAGAAACCAGCGTCGAATCAGCGACGCTGGAACGGCTGTGACAAAACACCACATACCCAACGTTACGTTAAAGGAAGTGGGTAATCAATTTAGCTAACGCACAGGGAGGCCAAGTCCCACATTACACCACTAAACACCAGTCATATTCAATCCACTGCAAAAATCTGGTCCTCGTGTAAAGGTGTAAAGAAAACTATAACAGAAAGCATTTTAAGAAATCAATAAGATATCTACAAACATTATTAAAAAAAATCAGTATTATATCTATAAATATTGTTTATTTTAACAAAAAAATATACTAAAACTTCACTTAAAGGTTATAATTCTTAAAAGTGTAGATAACTTTATCCACCTTTCAGTGTTGGCGCAGTTGATGAATAGCATCAGCAGTCAGCTGAATTCTTGTAGGCAAGACAAGAAACTGCATCCGAGGAAAAAGCCCCAGCTCGAGAGTTTAATAATTTTGAGGAATATGGAGTTACCCACTAAATCACCAATACTCCAACCACTACTCCTAGGTTCGCTCTGGCTCAGAATGGCAGTACTTATCAAGGACTCCAGTTATGGATCAAATAGCCGAAGACGGTTCTATATTTAAGGCAGCCTGGCTCCGAGACGTGTTACGCAAGCCTTGTGTGGATAAGCTACGATATCACTTTCAAATGAAACAGTCCTCTTGCCTAAGGGTTAGTTAGACCCTGAGCTTCAAGTGTAAACTTAGGAGATCAAGAAACTAGAGAAGTACACTGTAAATAAACCTGCAGGAGACAACGGAAAACCATTGCTGTATCTTTCCTAAGAAAAACCACAACTGGCAAGAATGTCCATGGTCGCCGACTCTTGAAGAGAGAGTTAGCCGAAGCAAAAATAGTAACTTAAGCTATTGGCTCTCAAAGTTAGAAAAAGTCATGAAAGGTCATTTCTACGTAATACTAAAAATGTTCTCCACCCCCAGATCTACGTAATATGATGACCTGCTAGAAAGACCCAAATCTTGAGAAAGGATACATTGAATAATGTGATCCTCGTACTCCCATGGATGAAAGAAAGTTGAGATGGTCAAGACTGAAACACTTGATAATAGTTGATTTATTACGAGGCAACAATAACACCCTGACATGGATATACACAGCCGGTCCTTGTATATCAATGTTTAAGGTGTCCCGAAAGGATAAAAGGCAAAGTCGACCTCGGCGGAATTTGAACTCAGAACGTAGCGGCAGACGAAATACCACTAAGCATTTCGCCCGGCGTTCTAACGATTCTGCCAGCTCGCCGCCTTAAGGGTGTCCATAATAATGCATCGCTAATGAGGTCTTGCTTAGCTTTCCAACAATGTCCTGAAATACGCATGCGCCTTCCTCTCTGGTGACAGCGGTGGTGTAAAAATAATTGAAATTTAAAATCTCCTTAAAACAAAAATAAACGAAAAATATAAAAGAAAATGGGGGGATAACAGTAACAAAAATATCTTTCACTCAACTGAAAAATCGTGTT
>NC_068982.1:134039490-134044032 GCF_001194135.2 Octopus bimaculoides
GTCCCGAAAGGATAAAAGGCAAAGTCGACCTCGGCGGAATTTGAACTCAGAACGTAACGGCAGACGAATTACTGCTAAACATTTCGTCCGGCGTGCTAATGTTTCTGCCAGCTCGTCGCCTTAAGGGTATCCATAATATTGCATCACTAATGAGGTCTTGCTTAGCGTTCCAATAATGTCCTGCAGTACGCATGCGCCTTCCTCTCTGGTGACAGCTGTCATGTAAAAATAATTGAATTTTGAAATCAGGACTGAATATATTGCAAAATCTAATCAAATCTTACATAAGGCGCGCGCGTATGAGCAGGCGTAGCTGTGTGGTAAGAAGTTTGCTTCACAACCACGTGGTTTCTAGTTCAATCGCGCTGCATAGTACCTTAGATAAGTGTCTTCTACTATAGCCTCGAGGCTGGCCAGATTGGAGCAATCTCGAGTATAACCAGCCGAAATCGCAAAGATAATCTGGAACTCGACTGAGGAAGGAAAACTCCGAATGACCCGTCCTTGTTTTCTTTGTATCGTCTATCTGGATGTTTCGTTATCCCTTTTTGTATCAGCTAACTGTCTGGATGTTTTGCGTTCTTGTCCCATTTTGTATTTATATATATATGTACATACGTATATATACACAACGGTATCTTCGTTCAGTCTCTTTCAATCAAATCCAGTCGTAAGGCTTTGGTCGGCCCAGAGCTATAGTAGAAAACACTTACCCAAGGAGTCACACAGAGATACTGACTCCAAAAATATATTGGGAAGCAAATTTCTTAAGCACTACAGTTAAGCTTACAGGCGTGCGTGCGCACAGGCAGGCTGGCAAACAGACAGGCAGACAAGAGACAGGCAACAGACAGACAGACAGACAGACAGACAGACAGACAGACAGACAGACAGACAGGTAGATAGATAGATAGATAGATAGATAGATAGATAGATATGGGATTACCACAGCTAGAATTTGCTTGAGTCCACCAATTTCGCTGTGTCGAGTAGCTTATGCGTCTGACCTATAATATTCTGGAAATTTGCTGGTGTGTTGCTGATAGTAACGATAACGAAATGACGAGTGATAAGGCCTTACGTACATAATGTGTAAATCTTCAGACAGTAAAAGACCTCCAAACTGAACCTATTTTACAGACTTCGACCTAAATCTGTCTTGCTGTGTAAGGCGATATTGGATATAAACAAGAATATAAAACTTACTTCTCGCAGTATTATTAGTAGTAAATATTGTTTATAGATTTTTTTTATCAGATCTATTACATCGCTTTACGTCATCTCAGTTGGTTCCATACATATGTACATACATACTTATACAGACGCATACATAAATGCATACGTACGCACATACCTACATTTATGGAGTAGGCTGTCTCACACAGACACATACATGCGTGTGTGTGAAGGTGCGTGTCTTAGTGATTAGAGTGTTGTTTCAACGACTCTTAGATCGTGGGTTCGATTTCCACGTTCGTTTCCTTTTTTTTTCCCCTACGGTCTGAGTTCAAATTCTGTCGAGGATGACCCAAGACAGAAACTTATATGAGCCCATAATTCAAAGGTCCAAACTTGTCAGAATAGTTCTACTTTAGGGGTGGGGAAACTTTTTAGTGCGGTGGGTAAAAATTTCCAAAGAAAAAGGTCCGTGGGCGGATCACAAATTCTAACTCTTATATCTGTGTAAATCTTGTATATATCTATGTATAATTAGAAGTACATTAATAAAGATAAGTTTAAGACATTAAATTAACGCGTAACATTAATTTAGGATGTTTAGGTATTCTATATTTTTCAGCTAGAGTGCAGTTGGGTCTCAAGGGGATGGTACAAACCTAGTGACGTGTTTTATAGCGAAAACAAAATTTCCATTCAAATGGCAATTACCGGACCATTTTCTGTTCAAATCTAACCGTTTTAAGTCGTAGTGCAAACGCAACCTATGTCGCAAGAGGCATACGAATATTGTATAAATTTTATAATTGAAAAATTTACTATATCCCTTTCTACTCTAGGCACAAGGCCCGAAATTTTCGGAGAGGGAGCCAGTCGATTAGATCGGCCCTCAGTACACAACTGGTACTTAATTTATCGACCCCGGAAGGATGAAAGGCAAAGTCGATCTCAGCGGAATTTGAACTCAGAACGTAAAGTCAGACAAAATACCGCCGAGCATTTCGCCCGGCGTGTCAACGTTTCTGCCAGCTCGGCCGCCTTGAAAAGTTTATTATATTTTGTACATATAAGTATACCAGCCTGCAGGCGCAAAAAGTGGGCTCGCGGGCGCAACTGCGCCTGCGCGCGGGGACTTCCCCACCTCTGTTCTACTTGAATACTTGATTCTACTTGGTTACGTTAAGGCTGCGTGAGTCTATGAAATGCCCAGCTCCATCGCAAAAGAGGGAGGGGTTATCATTAAGAACGAAAGGACGTTAAACATAGGACCATAAAAATATTGGGTTTAATGCTTCTTTCCATTACTTAATTGTTTTGTGAGACAATAGGGTATCGAATAGAAGCGTTGATCTTGTGTTGGCTGTGTGTTCAGTTGCTAGGCCAGTGAATCTACATATACAGTAATCCCTCGACTATCGCGGGTGTTACGTTCCAAATCCCACTGCGATAGATGGAAATTCGCGAAGCAGAAACAGTACTGTACTGTATATCTTTTAAAATTTTAATTTTTATAATTTGTATATATTTATTTTATTATAAATGCAAAACAACACCACAGAGAAATCTACGTAAGCTTAAATAATAAACCGCGATGGGTGAACCGCAATATGGCGAGGGGTTACTGTATTCTTGAATCTGCATGTTCTCTGTGTCAAGTGGAATGAGCAAGTGCTGATCATCAAAAATTCGAAGATAACTAATGAGAGAATTATATCTCAGGCATGAGAACCATATGCCCCGTGGGTTGAATAAACGGTTCGAAATTCCGAGAACGTTACCAAATTCGCCAGGTATGGTGGCATTTGAGAAAGGTTACAGGTTATAAAACGATTACAGCTCCGGTACTACGGACATGTGATTAGAATGTCGCAGAAAAGAATCGCAAAGCGAATTCTTCAAGCCGAACTAGCCGGCAAGGTGACTAGCGCTAGACCAAGAATGGGATGGCTGGATGATATCTATAGTTTCAGTTGGTTACGTTTGGGAATCCAACCAGAAAAATGTAATGGGAGTTGCTTCTATGGAAGAGGTTCCTTGAGGACATTAATCCCACCCCCATAGTCCTCTCAGGAATAGTGGGTGGAGAAAATGGATGTTATATATATTTGTGCGTGCGTGCGTGTGTGTGTACGTGTGTGTGTGTGTGTGTGTGTGTGTTCTCGTATAGCATGGAATCGGAAGTTATCTAGTACGTTGGAAAGCGTAATTTCTTCAGATATGCATGTTTTAAGAATTAGAAATTACGATTCAGCAATACGCGCACGCACACGCACGCACACTAACACACACTAACACACACTAACACACACACACACACACACACACACAAACACACATTCTAACACACACACACACACACAAACAGACACACAAACAGACACACACACACACACACACACACACACACACACACACACACACACTAACATACATACACATAAAGGCGAGGCTTCCTCTTTTCCGCAATTTTGAAAAATTTTATTTTTTAGATTTGTTTTAAAAAGTTACCCATTAAATATCGCATGTATGTATTCATGAACCAGACACGCGCGTGCGCACGTATGCTTTCAACATAAGAACCAACTAATTTTACATACAAATGAGAAACAAACCCGGATTTCTATTAGTATTAAGTTCTTATTAGTAAGTATGCGTGTTTGTATGTATACATGTATGTTGGTGTGTATACATACATACATACATACATACATGCACAGTAGCCACAAAAATGTACGAACACGCACACACAGTTACCAATTACAGCCATTGACATTTTAAGATCCTGAAATAAGCTTTGCATATGTTCATGTAATAATGATAATAATAATAATAATAATAATAATAATAATAATAATAATAATAATAATAATAATAATAATAATAATAATAATTGATAAATAAATAAAGGATAAATTAGAAATAATATAGTATAAATTAGAAATAATATAGTATAAATTAGAAATAATATAGTATAAATACATATCGAAAGAGGATTGGCTTGTGCGGTGAGGGATTAGATCTTAAGTATAGAACCGACTGATGATGGCGGGCAATGGTGGTTTAGATGAAGTCTAAACATTAACGTAACAAATAATGTTGTGACGAATCTATGAGGAAAAGAGTGTTTCCTTTTACTTAGATAACACTGTCTTATGGGAAAAAGAAAGAAAAATATTTAGCGAATCTCTTAAGAGCATTTGGCTGGAATCTACTTTTTACACGAGCTCGTTTATAAGCGTACTATTTATACATGTACGTTCCATAGTCTGATTTAAGTTCAGAGTGTATGTAAGTATAAATACTTTTGGAAATGTGTATGTGTGTGTGTGTGTGTGTGTGTGTGTGTGTGTGTGTGTGTGTGTGTGT
>NC_068982.1:134044321-134050898 GCF_001194135.2 Octopus bimaculoides
ACACACACACACACACACACACACACACACACACACACACACACACACAGATACTTTATACAAACGGGAGAAGCAGAACTCAATAGATTTGAGTGTACATTTTATTTATGCTTGAGAAACTACATCAATGACTCAATGTTCCAGAACTCAAAGGCGGTGAGCTGGCAGAAACGTTAGCACGCTCGCCGGGAGAAATGCTGAGCGGTATTTCGTCTGTCTTAACGTTCTGAGTTCAAATTCCACCGAGGTCGACTTTGCCTTTCATCCTTTAGGGGTCAATTAAATAAGTACCAGTTACGCACTGGGGTCAATATAATCGACTGCCCCCCCCTCTCCAAAAATTTCTAAATTCATACAGATGTATGTATGTATGTATGTATAACGACTTAATTCAATTTTTTGCGGCTTCAAAAAGAATTTAAAAGATTCTTATTTAGCTAGTTGTCAGTTGTTCACCAGCTACTGTTCCTTACACAAATAATTCAAACAATCGAAGAAATTTTGACGTTTCGAGCAAAACCTTCATCAGATTGAGAGAGAGAGAGAGAGAGAGAGAGAGGCAGACAGAAAGACAGAGAGAGATTTACAAGTGTTGGTAGCTACATTGATTGAGAGTAGTAGGGGGTGAGCGATGGATTCACTCTCGCTTCGACAAGGCATTGCTGAACAACCTGCACAATGAATATTATTATAGTGGGCATAGTTTGTGCAGAGCCAGTCTCACTCAGTTATCCCTCAAACTTGTATTGGTCTGGTGTCACATGTGCTGCGAGCCCAGTATTTATCGGAATGCAGGATTTGTATGGAGTTACCTTCTCTTAGACGAACAGTTAAAGATCTGAAGGGCTTCGTCTGCGATGGATTCGTTGAGGTGTCTGTGAGTAACTTTCTTCCAGGGGTTATTCCGAGACATGCAAATTAACTCATAGCTGGGACCCTGTCGGATGCTACTACTTCGGTCAGGGTAAGAATAAGGATTAAGAAATGGTTCTACACTTCCGCAGACCCTGGAACTCCCGAACCAGAGTCCCAGTACTGGATGCAGTTTGAAGTCATATCTAGTACAAAGTAGGAGTGAAAAAACATTAATACTATAATGAAGGTTAATTACCGTAACAGCGAAAAATAATTATTTCTCTCTCACTTACTCTCTGTTAATTTATCCATCAACACTAGTAAACGCTCCTCTGTGTCCTCCCTCCCTCCCTCCCTCCATCCCTTTGTAGCTCAGAAAAGTCAGATTTTCTTCCTCGTTACAATCAACATTTTTTGTTGTTTCAGCGATTCTTGCTATTCGCCAATATAGGACATCGCCAAGGCGGCGAGCTGGCAGAAACGTTAGCACGCCGAGTGAAATGCTTAGCGCTTAGCGGTATTTCGTCTGCCGTTACGTTCTGAGTTCAAATTCCGCCGAGCTCGCCTCTGTGTGTGTGTGTGTGTGTGTCCCCGTCCATTTGCTTGCAATGATTTCCAATTATGCCTGAATAGACATCTCTTGTACTGGACTCGTTTCGGTCGACTAAACCTCCCTTTACTTCCTACCAACATTTGTACTTAGTTAACCCACATATTCCCTCTATACCCTGCTATACAACTGAGACCAACCGCTTCCTATATTCATTTAAGGGATTATTTTTATGTAACACGCCACACATACACACACGTACGCTCGCACACACATTTATATCCACTCGACGATGGAATTTAATCTGTATGGCTTAGAGGATCTACGATTGTTTTTCTTTTCCATTATCAGTGCCGTTGCGATTCAACCGAATAAATTCCTTCATACTCTGTCCTATTTTATTTTTTATTTCTTTGTCATTTATTTTGAAGAATGTTGATAAAATATAGCGTTTTTAATATTTAATACGTGTGTGTGTGTGTGTGTGTGTGTGTGTGTGTGTGTGTGTGTGTTTGCGGCTGTGTTTGTCCCGCACAACCGCTTGACAACTGGAATTTGTTTACGTCACCGTAACCTAGAGGTTCGGCAATAGAGTCCGATAGAATAAGTACCAGGCTTTAAAAAATGTACTGGGGTCGATTCGTTCGAATAAAATCGCTTCAAAGCGGTGCCCCAGCATGGTCGCAGTCTAATAACTGAAACAAAGGATAAAAGATAAACGCTATATACTACGAATTCAGTAAACATAGTTTTTGGCCTCACAGCCCCCGAATGACTGCTTCTTATATTATTTACATCGTTGTTAAAACGATATTGTTCCAATTAGAAAAGCAACAATAGTTTCAGAGACCTTCTGCTACCATCATGTATTTAGCAGTGAAGGTAAAGTCTTTTATGTAAGTAGCTGTTGATGTATTAATAGTAAGTTTTGACAATCTTTGGGCACATCGCACATGACAACATATATAGATATGTATATGTATGTACGTGTGTATGTGTATAACGAGTCCTTCACCGTCACCATAAAGTAAAGCAACGAAATTTAAGCATGTTTTATATTCGAAAATTTGACAGATTTATGGGACATGTACTATGTATGCACACATACATGCGTATATACAGACATTCATACACATACATATACGCATACATACACATGTAAGCACATATAAAGTGTTAAGGTCAATAAACATTAAAAAGCGCCACACAAACAGAACAAAGTTTTACGAATGTGGATCACTTTACAGATACATACATACATACATACACTCTTTTAGATATTACTGGTGTGTGTGTGTGTGTAGAATAAAGTAGGCAGACATGCCACCTCTCCAATAAAATGGAAGTAGATATTAATCGACAGAGAAACTCAGTAAACTTTATTAGGTGAGCTATGATGCAATGAGCTATGATGCAATGAACTATGCTGTAATAAGCTGTGGTGTAATAAGCTATGATGTAATGAGCTATGATGTAATGAACAGGGAGTTTCTTCAAAGAAACTAAGATATATATTAAGTGGGTTGTAATAACTGTAACATTCAGGATTATACTCACTTCATGCGACACAAACTTATCACGCGAACTTTATTTATATTTTTGTTTTTTGTTTTCTACGGCTGAAGAGCATCACTACTCCTCCCAGGCCCTGTAGTTAAGGGCGTTGGACTCACAAGCAAAATAAGATCGTGGGTTCGATTCCTGACCAAAGTGACGAGTTGTGTCCTTGAACAAGCTCACGTCATTTCACGTTTCTCCAGCCTGTGCAGTTGAAACTGTGTACCAGCCTTGTGATGGTGCATATCTCTCTCCCGCCCCCCTTTTCTCTTTCTCTGTCTCTCTTTCTCTTTCGCTCCCTCTCTCTGCCGCAAGGTGTCACATACTCAACGTTCCGTTGGTACAGGAGTTGGAGAGTTGTGTTTTTAAATGGCTTATAAACATCTTCCACGCTGCAATTGTTTTTGTTTCAGCACATGATCTCAGATCAGGTTACTTGCTATGCAAGTACATCTTCGTAATAAATAAATAATTGTATTAATAAACCTTTGACAATGTGTCGCACATCAGCGTTGACTCCTGAATGTAAACTTTTACGGGAATGGAGAAAATTTTAAAAAAAAGGTTGAAAAGTTTTTAATTTTGACAGAAGGCCAGCAATTTTTGAGTGGTACTTTAGTTTATCCGCCCCGGAAGGATGAAAGTCAAAGTTGACTTTGGCAGCATTTAATACCAAACAAATGGCAGCACACAGCTGCGTGCACAGTGAGAGCTAGCAGTGACCTTCACGAGGCAGTGTGCCCAATGACATCGTTGTGTTTACTTCCCAAGTTGTGATATTTGTGTTTTTGTAATCATATGTATGCTGCAGTCTGCGATTTTGTCATCGACAGGAACAAAGAGCCAACGTGAAATTTTGAGTTAAATTTGGTAAGTTTGCTACAGAGACGCTGAGCAAACTTTGACAAGCTTACAGCGACGAGGCAAATGGGTCGTACGCAATGTTTCGAGTGACACGGGAGCTTCAAAAAGGAAAAGAACATCCCTGGAAGACGATGAGCGAGCTGGAAGACCTGCTATAAGAGTCACCCCAGAAATGTGATATTGTGCATTGAGAATTCGTCGCCCAGGACCAGACCGTCAATCAAGTGTTCTACTGTAACGTTTTGAAGAGTTTGAGTGAGGATATTCGGTGAAAGTGAAACGGATCAGTGGAGCGCAAAGAATTGAACTCTTCACGATGACAATGCACCTTGTCACCGTACTCTCCTCACTCGTGAGTTTCTCGCCAAAAAAGAACATGGTATCGCTTCCGCATCCGTCCTCTTCGCCAGATTTAGCACCTGCAGACTTCCATCTCTTCCCTAAGATGAAAATGCAGCTTAAATGTCACCGTTTTAACACCGTTGTTGAGATAAAGAGCGAATCGCAGAAGGTCCTCGACTCGCTTACGGAAAACAACTTTCAGGCCGGATTCCAAAAGCGACAGGAAGGCGGGGACCGGTGTATTGCTGCGCAAGGTGATTATTTCGGAGAAGATTATAAAACTTATCGTTATTTTTTAAACTTAGGTTATTTTTTATTAAACATAACCAGTCCTGGGACTTCTTGATACCACCTCGTAAATTGTCGGAAGGAGATTCTGCAATGCATTTTGTCCGATGCTCTAGCCGTTCTGCCAGCTTGCCACCAAATGGTTTCAAATTTTGAGACAAGGCTAGCTATTTTGAGGGGAGGAATTCGATTAAATTGACTCCACTTGACTGGTAGATTATTTTATCGACCTCGAAAAATAAATGGCGAAGTTAACCTTGACAGGATTTCAATTCAGAACATAGAGAATTAGCAATACCGCGAAGTATTTTATCCGAAGCTCTAACGATTGTCATCTCGCTACCTTTTCCGTCTTGTCAGATATTCTCATATCGACAAAGGTACAGAATGATTGGTGGAGAGAGAGAGAACTAAAAAAAAAGCTTAAATGGGTGACACTCTTGTGCATTTTTTTCATCACTAGCCTACATCTTCAACCGGATATCGAGAATTGGCGTAAGCTATGTTGATATTCTCGGATTTAGACAGAGACGCACTAATCTGCCTACTCTATCTCATTATGGTTAACTGAACTGATCATTGCTAATTTAGAAATATAGGTTGAACCTCCCTAATCTGGCAAGCTTAGAACCAGACAGATGTTGGAGTAACCGATTTTCCAAACCAATGAAGTGTAAAAAAAAAAGTGAAATACAACATATATTGCACTATAGTTCTCATTCTGACATAGCTTTTGTAGGCATAGACCTAGTTCCGACTGAGAGATTCCCTAGATTTACGACACTAGGTAAGATATCTTTTGTAACAGAGTAAAAGCCACTTTTACGCTTTTCATTCAGCACCATTTTCACTACTAGATTGTCACTTAGGAGATATACTTCAGGGTAAAATATCAGGACAAATAGTACCTCTATTGGTAGCATCAACCACTGTAAGTCAGTTGTGATCGCTCTGAACAAGTGGTTCTCAACTTGGGGTCCACATGACTCTTGGGGGTCCGTATATGATTTAGTTGTTAAAATTTGTGTGCAATAAATCGGATATATTTCTACAATACAAATTTTTAAACAATTTTTTAAATACAGTTCTGAATAATACACTTTTACTCTTTTACTTGTTTCAGTCATTTGACTGTGGCCATGCTGGAGCACCGCCTTTAGTCGAGTAAATCGACCCAAGGACTTATTCTCTGCAAGCCTAGTACTTATTCTATCGTCCGCTTTTGTCGAACCGCTAAGTTACGGGCACGTAAACACACCAGCATCGGTTGTCAAGCGATTTTGGGGGGACAAACACAGACACACAAACACACACACACACACACACACACATATATATATATATATGCATATACATATATACGACGGGCTTCTTTCAGTTTCCGTCTACCAAATCCACTCACAAGGCTTTGGTCGGCCCGAGGCTATAGTAGAAGACACTTGCCCAAGGTGCCACGCAGTGGGACTGAACCCTGAACCATGTGGTTCCGGGTTCATAATACTTAATTATGAAAATATGTTGCTTTTTTAAACTTCAAATGGCTACGAGAGTCCGCAGGCAAATAGGAATCAAATAGGTCGACAGGCAAAAACTGGTTGAGCAGCACTCTCTCTAAACAATATGGGGCGCAAACAGTTAGACAAGAGGCTGTCTTGTAAACTAACAACAGCTAGCTTCTAATCACTGCCTCGAAACATCGAATCTGCCGGATAAATGAAAGGGAAAAAAACTGCAAAAATAAAGGAGATGAAGTTGCAATTTATTTTTAGTCAGAGGAGAGAGAAAGGTTCACAATCTTTCGGAGTAGTCCTAGGCTGGTTTAATTGTTAGCACACCGGAAAAAATGCTTAGCATCATTTCGTCCGGCTTTATGTTCTGAGTTCAAATTTCGCCGAGGTTGATTTTACTTTGCATCCTTTAGGGGGTCGGTGGGATAAGTATCAGTCGGTTGAGCACCGGGGTGAATATAATCGATTAGCCCCCCCTCCCCTAAAATTTCAGGCCTCGTAGAAAGGACTATCATTATTATTATTATTATTATTATTATTATTATTATTATTATTATTATTATTATTATTATTATTATTATTATTATTATTATTATTATTATTATTATTATTA
>NC_068982.1:134051503-134053792 GCF_001194135.2 Octopus bimaculoides
TCCTTCACGTTTTTGAAAGGCGGTTGAACGTGATATGAGGGGGATTTGATCGTTATTTCTAGCAGGTTGAGGAATTATGTAGAGGTTTTGCTGCTAAGCTTGTTCTAGACAGAAAAGTTTTCTCATGTGGATAAATTTATATTTAGAGGAAACAAAAGGTGGTGTTAAGACATCCATAACTTGACAAAAGACATTTGTGTAATAAGCAATCGGAAAATGAAAACGGATCGTGAACTTGCTAAGACAGATGAGATTATTTACAAAAGTACCAATGCGGTAGTCGTTATATATATGTATGTATGTATGTATGTATGTATGTATGTATGTATGCATGCATGCATGCATGCATGCATACATACTTGGTGTCCTCGGCGCGAGAGGTATGTAATGATGTGAAGGTGTAACCCGAATTCCTCCCATTAGACACAAACCTGGTGGAAAACGGCAATACTAATGAAAAAGCACGGTTAGACGTGTCTCGAAATGGAGTTTGGGAAACCCTTGAGAAAACATTCCTAGACATCAAGGTTATGCACCTACATAAATAAACAAGAGTTTGTTTCGGGTTTGTGCAACACTTGAACGGGAGAAAAAGAAAATAGTAAAAGGTTCATTCCTTCTTATAGCCATGTCAACATCAGGTGGAATAGGAGCTTCTAAGAAGCACCACAAAAGGTTTGCTCTCCTAACTGCTGTGAAACGACGTGAAAGATAGTCTGATGTTCTGAACTATATGAGAATAAGAATTAGATTCAGTCTACAAACGAGCAATCCAATTGTAATTCGTGGAGTAAGGGGAACAGCGACAGAGGGAACAAGTTTTACCTTTCTGCACTGTTATTCAACTTCATAGAATTCGCCGAAGGCTTCTAGGATGTTTTACACATGGTTCCCTAATCTTCATAATGCAGTTCTCAACGATGTTACATATCGACATTACACCTTAAAAATAACACCAACGAAGTTGGATATAAGTCAATTGCAAGGGTTAAAAATCAGACTGAGGTTCTAAAGTAATATCAAACAGTAAAATTATTTTCTATTTCTTTACACACCGACATGTGGAGGCGCAATGGCCCAGTGGTTAAGGCAGCGGACTCGCGGTCATACAATCGCGGTTTCGATCCCCAGACCGGGCGTTGTGAGTGTTTATTGAGTGAAAACACCTAAAGTTCCACGAGGCTCCGGCAGGGGATGGTGGTGAACCCTGCTGTACTCTTTCACCACAACTTTCTTTTACTTCCTGTTTCTGTTGTACCTGTATTTGAAAGGGCAAGCCTTCTCACACTCTCTGTCACGCTAAATATCCCCCGAGAACTACGTTAAGGTTACACGTGTCTGTGGAATCGTCAGCCACTTGCACGTTAATTTCACGAGCAGGCTGTTCCGTTGATCGGATCAACTGGAACCCTCGATGTCGTAAGCGACGGAGTGCCAACAACACACTGACATAAAAAAAACCCATTGTATCATAGTGCAGTAGTGTAAAAAAGAATAAAGTGCCGTGGTGTTCATACTTGTCTCAAAGGCATAAACAGTGCAACTGAAGTGAAATTGCTTTCCACTAGAGTTGGAAACAGTGTTGCAGTGCTACTTGTTGAATGATTACTTTTTCTCCTACATCTCTACATTTTTACTAAATATTGAAGCATTTTCACAAACACCAGATGAAACGTTTCAAACTATGTGTGCATGCGTGTGAACGCTAAACATAGTGACGTTTTACGTATTTATTTATTTTATTTACATCTATCTTAGTCACGGGCAAACGGATAACGAAGTGAACTTTGATTACATCAGTCTGCTTTGTTGCGATAACTTTACTACAGGGTTCAACTAAATTTAACTTAAAGTAGAATGAACATAATTTAAACAGATAGGTTTATTATGCGATAGGGCACACATTCTAGGAGATGTCGACTGTTTTGGCTCCTATCCAAAAGATAAATGCCATACCTGTTTTTCATCAATCTGACAAAACGTCATAAGTTGAGGTAAATCTATTCATGGCTACCATTATAAAGTCAATACTTAAATCTGATTTCAAGGCAGGCGTCAAAAGGAAGTTGTATAAATCTCTTTCTGGATAGCATATTGTTCAATCTTAGGTTACACTCTTAGAATATGTGATGATAGCATTTATACCTTATAACGAGGGCGACTAAAGTGTGATGTGGAATTAAGTACCCAGACTTGCTTGAAATTATAAAGAAATATTTCAGTCATTTCCACTATATTCATGTTGGGCCCCTGCGTTGTCACAGACCCATATTATATATATATATATAT
>NC_068982.1:134053802-134054267 GCF_001194135.2 Octopus bimaculoides
GTGTGTGTGTTATTATTATTATTATTATTATTATTATTATTATTAGTTATATCTAATAATTTTCATCGCTGTATTGTGTATTTGTTACTTTTTGTATCTGATATTTGTTATGGATCTTCTATAAGAATGAAACTGTATACCTTAATTTGCCACTTCTATGTACGAAGACCAAGAACAAATCTTAGGAAACAGAATTCATTTTAGCGAGACACCTATTGAAATCACCTGAGGAGACACATCTACGCCGAGGGATACACCTAAACCAGATGTTCAGAATCCCACTTGCGAAGGATCGATTCTAGATGGGTCGAAACAATTGTAGTGATCAATAAAGATTCTCGTATCTTCCATATTCCGTCTCTCTTTCATTAACTAAATACATACATACATACATACATACATACACACACACACACACACACACACACACACACACACACACACACACACACACACACACACACA
>NC_068982.1:134054545-134055739 GCF_001194135.2 Octopus bimaculoides
ATATATATATATATATATATATATATGTACAAACACATGCAAATTAGGATTCAGTTGTTCGTTTAAATAACAGAATTTTGTGCTGCTGAATATACATGGCGCGCACACACACACACACACACGCACACACACACACACACACGCACACACACACACACACACGCACACGCACACACACAAGCACACAAACACACACATACGACGGGCTTCTTTCATTTTCCACACACCAAATCCACTCACAAGGCTTTGATCGGCTTGGAATTCAACCAGAAATCTTGTAGTTGGGAAACAAACTTTTTGCCACACAGCCATGACTGTGCCAATAAAGAAACATATTTTAAGAAATAATTTCGTGAATTATTCAAGATTTCATACCATCCATAGATGCCTTTAGCTGAGTGTACATTCTGGTGAAGAGTCCAGTCTGAGGATAAATTCATCTCTTTTTCTCATCCCAGTCACGGAGGCTCTGCAAAGGTTCGTGAGTATTGACCTTCCTCTTATGAATGACCGATACAAAAGCACCAAAAAAGAAAAAATAACCAAAAACACCGATTTCTGACTGAAGCCATTCTAGTTCAAATATGCCTTTAAGGAAGTCGTGAACATCACAGTTTTCATATTCTCCTTCCATGCGTTTTAGCCTGAGATTCGTTAATTGAAATATTTATAGGTCACGTTCATTTCGACAAGACTTCAGGAATTCATTGAGTACAAATTAGAACGAAATAAAAATTGCCTTAAAGCTGTAATTCTAAATTTTCAAATCAAGAAATGTCTGAGAAATACTTGAACCAATTAATTATTACTTAATTATAGTTATGAAGATATTTCATTTTACATTGCGAATAAAGAGAAACAGAGCTTAGTGGACAAAGAAAATGAGAAATAGGTAGGAGAGGTTAGAGAGAGGCGGAGTGAGACAGAGACTGAGGAAAGAGAGAGAGAGAGCAAAGAAAAAGAAAGTAAAAGGAAAGATTGCAATGAAGTAACCGGCAGACATAAAAACAGAGAAGCGAGAGAGAGAGAGGGGGGGAAGAGAGAGAAAGGGAAGGTGACAGAGAGGAGAGAGGGGGAGAGAGGAGACAGGATCGACGCTAAAAACTGGAAAAAATGGATAGAAAGCAAACGACAACAGAGAAGGAAAGTAGGAGGTAGAGGAATAAAAAGGGAAGTGTGTGTGTGTGTGCTTGT
>NC_068982.1:134056509-134058728 GCF_001194135.2 Octopus bimaculoides
ATAAAATAGATTTTTATGGAGACTTACCTCATGCTGTAACAAACCTAGTAAGGGGATTGCCTGAGCCATAAAAAAAATGTCATGTGTATTATTAACACTGGTTTGAAATTTTAGCACAAAGCCAGCAAATACAAAGGAGGGGTAAGTCGGAGACCGAAAGGATGAAAAATGCAAAGTCGACCTCGGTGGAATTTGAACGCAGAACGTAAAGACGCATGAAATACCGCTAAACATCTCGTCCAGCGTGCTAATGATTCTGCTAGCTTGCCGCCTGACGAGTATTATCAATATTCTTTTCTATTCTAGGCACAAGGCCCGAAATTTTTTGGGAGGGGGCTAGTCGATCAGATCGACCCCAGTGTTCAACTGGTACTTAATTTATCGACCCTGAAAGGATGAAATACTAAAGTCGACCTCGGCGGCATTTGAACTCAGAACGTAAAGACAGATGAAATACTGCTAAACATCTTGTCCGGCGTGCCAATGATTCTGCAAGCTTGCCGCCTGACGAGTATTATTAATATTACAAAACGGGACGAACGTTCATTGAAACGGATTCCCAAATTTGGATGACATTTCCATGATAATGGACGACGATAACATTGCGAAAGTGTGTGCTGTTGTCCACGAAAAACCGTTGTTTGACTCTCCATGACGTTTCTTAAGAAGTAAAAGCATCTGTAAAAGTCTGTACCACAGGATTTTAAAGTAAAATAAACGATCTACCTTATTGACATGAATAAAAAGAGTACCGAGTTACAGTCAGTTAGGAGCTGTTTGATGGTTCGAATGATGATGAAAAATTTCTAAAAAAATGTTATAACTGGAAATGAAACGTAGGTATAATGTTACAATGTTAAAATAAAATGATAGTCATTTTCCGACCCTATAATAATGGGGATCAAACGGTAGACTATTCTGGGCTTCAAGAGAACTGAAGCAGGGCCAATGACTTTGTGGTGGGTCCCTCCCTAAAAAAATTAAAAAATTAAAAGGCCACTGTTTTGAGAAAACAAACCTCATTTCTCGGAACCCGAAAATAGCCTCGTGCTGTCAATTTTTCCTCGGTCACTTTGGTCGTTTTAGTGTATTGGATCTTCCTCGCCATGATCAAGTAAAAGAGAAAAAACCCCATCAGAGTTGCTCAAATGAGATGAAGATGATCATCTTTTTTTTTATAGGAAGGGCATTGTTCCACGTGATGACGATTATCAGAGAGATTTAGAAAAAGAGCACCGATCAAAGGCAGTGAACTGGTAGACCCGTTAAAGGGCGGGATGAGATGTTTTGCAGTATTTGTTCCGACTTTTTGTATTCTGAAGCAAAGCGTGCAACGACACAGGTGCCAGACTATAGTGACCAGAGTCAGTGTCCTTTCCTTTGAATAAACATCGGCAGCGTAGAGATTAGAGACTTCTATGATAGTCTTTCTAGAAAATAATCTTACCCAGGTCTGGACACACACGTGCAGATGTATAATCACCACTGACCGACGGAAGCCCCTATAAGGAAGGAGTGAAGAAAAACAACACCTGTCTTTTATTTGATGTCATTGGTAATGTTTTTTTCTTAGAACCTGGGCTTAAGATAAATTTCGAAAGGGAAGGGTACTGTCTGTTGAACTAACCTCAATATATAATTGATAATTTAGGAAAGGGGCGCTAAAAATGGTCAAGAACCACTGATCTACACCATCAATCAATCACTCGCCGTTAGAACTTCTATCCTATCACAGAAGAAGGAAGGAAGGACACACTGGATATTATTGCCTGAACAGAAAACGTGATGGTCACGACCGGAATACATTTGATCAAAGGTTTGCTGGATCAGAGTGACCCGACACTAAACAACAGCTATTACTGATATGAGTTATGTCGCTGCTTGACAAGCTAGGAATAGCAGTCAAAGTTTCCTCATATTACAACTATTGTCTTACGAAAGGATGGGATGCATTGGACACTGTAGTCAAAGAAAATGAGACAGAGTGGCTATGGTTGGAGCGCCTTAGATTACAGGTTTTTTTTATCAGGGCTGACCTGGGACTAAGCAACAACAACAACAGTAAGGACAATTAATGGAAACTTACGTTGTTTTGCACTGGTTCACTTCTACCTTGATTAAGCAGACATTTTAAACTAAAGAAATACTTGGTTTCAACAATATACCTACGTCTCTCTCTCTCTCTCTCTCTCTCTCTCTCTCTCTCTCTCTCTCTCTCT
>NC_068982.1:134058772-134061366 GCF_001194135.2 Octopus bimaculoides
ACACACACACACACACACACACACACACATACACACGCACACTTTCTCTCTCATTCTCTCTGATCCAATGTCGTCGACACAGAACTTAAACTGTTTAATTTGAGCATCTTCAGTGCATTGAGAGAGAGAGAGAGGTTGGAAAGGAGAGAAAGAGTGAGCTTAGAATTGGACTAAAAAACGAAAGAGAGAGAGAGGGGGGATTGGAGAGACAGAGGGAGGGCGAGAGAAGGAGACTTAATGAAAGACTAAAGCATGTGAAAGGAGAGATAGAACTGGAGAGAAAGAGACTAAAAATGATGGAAGACACGGTGTAAGAAAGAACAAAAGAAAGAACAAAAGAAAGAATGGTAGACCATAAAAAAATAAAAGAAAAAGAAAAATGGTAGAAAATAACAGGAATGGTAGAAAATATGACGGAGTGGTAGAATATGATAAATAAAGATTGGTAGAAGGTGAAAATGACAGATAGAAGGAATAAGTGCGATAGCGTATATTCAGAAGGAATTACTGAACGAAAGAAATAATGGTAAAAAGGTGGGGGAAGTAGTTAGGAAGAAGGAAAGTAAGGGGAAAAAAATGAAAGATGGCTAAAAAGAAAATGAAAAACAAAATGAAGAAAATAAATCAGAGAAGAAAATGTTCAGTAAATGTAGAAAGAGAAAAAAACAGTTACGGGATTATGAAAACAATATAATCAGTGTTTGTGTGTGCGCGCGCGCGCGTATGTGTGTGTGTGTGTGTGTGTGTGTGTGTGTGTGTGGTAATCATCGTCACTATCAGCTTGAGCTTGCTCGGATTCGCATGACACTAATAGCTATCTTCACGGTATGTGATAGTTCCTTTCGATTGCCTCCGTTCCCACCTCTTCCCTCTCTTTCTTTCTCTCTCTCTCTCTCTCTCTCTCTCTCTCTCTCTCTCTTTCTCATGTGTACATATATGTGTGTGTTTGTGTGCGCAGACATGAATGTCTGCTTTGTATGTATGTGTTTAAAAAAAATACTGTATGCTGGTACCCGCACTTTTTCAGCATGTTTTCAACCACACCGACTGGTGTATTCCAAGACAGGAAGAGCGTCTTTACCACACGCTGTCGTACTGACAACAAGCTTTTCAACCCGTGGAGAGTCTGGACAGAAACCAAAATGAAGGAAGATATCATGTCCGAGTTCTTGGTAGTGGATGACTGTGATCTCAATGCGGGCAACTCGGACTCTAAATGCATGAACTGGTTCTCATCTGCCTACGATACTTTCAGCTATTAACACACACACACACACACACACACACACACACTACCTCACACACACACACATACATACACATACACACAAACAAACACTCTTCATAAAGAGTATGTGACGTCCTAATTGCGGTCAAAAATCAGATTTCGTAGAGTTAACAAGTTGACCTATCTTAGCTACCTACCTATTCTCTCGAGAATGGAATTGTCCACAAAGGACTACAGAGTCAGTAGTAGAATTGCCAAGGCCAGCATGTCTGTATGTGGTAAGGTCTCAGCCACCAGACCAAACGGAAGATCTTACAAAGAGAGCCAGATGAACGGCTTGAGGGTGCAACATCTTGTTGATTTTATATTATTTTGTCTTGCCGTGACTGGAAGAAGGGGAAGTGCCCCTGATTTTTACAGGACCTTCGTGACCTTGATGCCGTTAATGTTCCATTTAAACAGCTGCGGATGACACCTGCAGGAAAGACATGAGCGAGGACATTCCAGAGGGTCGACGTTCGGCGGAGCAAGGACTGGGGAAGTGCTTAGTGCGGGGCTGGGAGGAGTGTTGGTCATAACAAGTGTGACGAAAATAGGAAGACGTGTGGGTCGAGGAGCCTGAGTAGTGGAGGTACGAGAGCCTGCTCTAAGGAACAGATTCTTGAAACCAAATGGCAAATGAATAAAATAACAGGTTCATTCTAAAATTTAATAAATTGTAACATCTTATTCTAACTCATACAGGTTTTATTCCATCGGAAAAGTTTCACACACAAACACACATATGCATACATACACATATATATATATATATATACTCTTTTACTCTTTTACTTGTTTCAGTCATTTGACTGTGGCCATGCTGGAGCACCGCCCTTAGTCGAGCAAATCGACCCCAGACTTATTCTTTGTAAGCCTAACACTTATTCTATCGTTCTCTTTTGCCGAACCGCTAAGTTACGGGGACGTAGACAAACCAGCATCAGTTGTCAAGCGATGTTGGGGGAACAAACGCAGACACACAAACATACACACACACACACACACACATATATATATACATATATACGACGGGCTTCTTTCAGTTTCCGTCTACTAAATCCACTCACAAGGCTTTGGTCGGCCCGAAGCTATAGTAGAAGACACTTGCCCAAGGTGCCACGCAGTGGGACTGAACTCGGAACCATGTGGTTCGTAAGCAAGCTACTTACCACACAGCCACTCCTACCATCGTTTGTGGCAGCGAATACATATATAAATATATATACATAAATATAATTAAGGGATCAGCAAATATTTGCTTCATCATATACCGAAGTTCAGAAATAGCAGCTGCTATTTCTGAACTTCGGTATATGGTGAAGCA
>NC_068982.1:134061632-134062580 GCF_001194135.2 Octopus bimaculoides
ATATATATATATATATATATATAATATATATATATATCAACACACTCAGGCACGCACGCGTTTGTGTTTGTTTTACAGCAGGCATAACGGTGTCAAGAAGTTTAATTGGGTCCATATGAACCACCTGCGCAAAATACTGCACATTCTTCGACACCGCAAAGTCTCCTGGTGTTGTATCAATAAATGCCTTTCCCAGGTTCCATCACTGATATTAGAAGAGTGATAAGGTTTCCGCAGGAAATAACAAAAAAAAAACCCTGAATATTAGTCACACACGCAGGCACGCACGCACGCATGCACGCACGCACACAAGCATTAGATGTACCCCAATTTCAACAACGCATATTCAGGAAAAAGTTTTATGTATAAAAACATGCAATACAGGCCCAACATCGCATATAGGACCTAGAATGAATTCTTTTTCCTTTGAGACATTTTGTGGAGAAAACGAAGTGCTTCCTGTATGCCATCAAATATCGTACATAGAAATATGTGATTATAAAACACAGATACAGACAGTAACTTCTTATATTCGCATAAGCGTAAATTTTCCGCATAACATTATGCTCCTGTTTATTTGTGTGTGTGAGTGTGAATGAATGGATATAATATATACTTATATGCTTTTCTACTCTAGGCACCAGGCTCAAAATTTTAGGGGCAGGGGGCTAGTCGATTAGATCGACCCCAGTACGTAACTGGTACTTAATTTATCGACCCCGAAGGATGAAAGGCAAAGTGACCTCGGCAGAATTTGAACACAGAACGTAAAGACAGACGAAATACCGCAAAGCATTTCACCCGGCGTGCTAACGTTTCATATTTCTTTATTGCCCACAAGGGGCTAAACATAGAGGGGACAAACAAGGACAGACAAAGGGATTAAGTGGATTACATCGACCCCAGTGCTTAACTGGTACTTAATTTATCGACCCCGAAAGGATGAAA
>NC_068982.1:134063583-134063905 GCF_001194135.2 Octopus bimaculoides
CACACACACACACACACACACACTACTACACAGAAATACACAGACATATAGACAGACAGTCAGACAGGCAGATAGATAGACCGATAGACAGACAGACAGATAGATAGATAGATAGATAGATAGATAGATAGATAGATAGATATAACTGTAAGCGTGTCATTTTTTATCTGTACAAAGGTATTTACTTCGTTTTAGTGAGCACAACACTCCACTACACGTGCATGTAAATATAGGAAGGTTATTACAGTAGTGTGTGTGTGTGTGTGTGTGTGTGTGTGTGTGTGTGTGTGTGTGTGTGTGTGTGTGTGTGTGTGTGTGTGTG
>NC_068982.1:134064341-134064624 GCF_001194135.2 Octopus bimaculoides
ATATATATATATATATATATATATATATATATATATATATATACATGCATGCATACCATACAAACACATACACACATACATGTATATGAATGTATGTATGTGTGCATATAATATATACATACACACACACGTACGCGTTTGTAGATAGGTTATAGCTGGATCCCAGTAAACAATAAACACACAAACACATGCACGCGGACACACACACTCATATACACGAAACAAAACTGTCAATCCACTCTTCACCCGTACACACACACACACACACACACACACACACACA
>NC_068982.1:134064644-134065574 GCF_001194135.2 Octopus bimaculoides
ATGTGTGCGTATATATATATATATATATATATATACAGATAGATAGATAGATAGATAGATAGATAGATAGATAGATAGATAGATAGACAAACAGATAGGTATGTATGTGTACACACACAAACACACACTCTCACACACACACTCTCTCACACACACACGGGTGTGTGTATGTGTGAGTGCATGTGTGTGTAGATATATATATATATATATATAGATAGATAGATAGATAGATAGATAGATAGATAGATAGATAGATATGTATACACACACACTCACACATACACAAACACTCGCCATCATAGAACATTTCCGTGGGAAAAATAGTCAAAGAAAATCTCTTACCGATTACAGAAGTGTGAACAAACAATAATTGAGACAAATTGAAGAAAATGCTAAAGAAATATATAAACGAAATGGAGAAACTTACACGCTGCCGATTATATATACAACAGAAAATATATATAAATATATTGTAAATATATAATGAGTTAATACGTATCCGAGTAATATTCTGTAGGTTATGAAGTAAAGTAAAACTTGTCTTTAGTACTAAGTTTTGTTTTTTGCTGTCAACCAACAACTACTGTTCTTCTCACTGAGAGAAGTAATAAAATACAGTCAGTGTACCACCGTACGTCACTTTCTATAGTGTGTGTGTGTATGCGTGTGTGTGTGTTTATTGGAAAGACAGAGAGGAAGTGAGGGAGAAAGAGACAGGAAAGAGGGCACGGCCGTGTGTGTGTGTGTGTGTGTGTGTGTGTGTGAATGTGTGTATGTATGTTTGTTGAGAAAAAAAGCAAGAGGGAGGGAGACAGGGAAGAGGGGCACGGCTGTGTGTATGTGAGTGTATGTGTATGTGTGTGTGTGTGTCAGAGAGACAGAGAGGAAGAGGAAGAGAGTGTACGGGAAAAGCAGCACAGCTGTCTATAT
>NC_068982.1:134066029-134067197 GCF_001194135.2 Octopus bimaculoides
GAGAGTGCGTGGCACTTTGTAAGCGCGCATAATCAATGCGTTTGCGTATGAGAGTGAGCGGACGGCTTCTCGGTTCTTTGTGGATGCCATTATTTCGAAGGCCTGTATAACGCAAGAGTTCTTTGTTTATATGCGTGCGAGCGTGTGGTACATCTTGTGTTTGTATGTGTGTTATGTGTGTGTGTGTGTGTTGTGTGTGTGTGTGTGTGTGTGTGCGTGCGTGTGTGTGTGTGTGTGTGTGTGTGTGTGGCGATTGAGTGTTATGTCAAAGTACAGATGAATCTTATCAAATGTTTGTTTACATTTCTACATTTGCACATGAATGCACGCCATGTATATATGTAATATATGTGTGAGTGTGTGTGTGTGTGTAAGTTTGTATATGTGCGTGTATGCATGTACCAGTTATTAGTTCTGAATATATATATAACATATTTATTTATATATGTACGTATGCATACAATGTTTAGTCAAGAGTTTGTTTACATATGTGGTCAGTGTGCATGTTATTGTTCCGGCTCGTTCTATTAAGAAAGTATGTCTCCACAAGATAGAAATATATTTAATAAGAAAGGATGTGAGAAAGGTGTGAGAGAGTGATAGTGAAGAAGAGAGATAACGAAAGTAGGAGAGAAAAGCATGAGGGGATAAATGATAAACAGTGTATATGCATTTATGTTTCTATATACATAATTATTTATTTACGTGAATGTATTTGTGCACACACGCACAAACACACACACATATAGGTATACTTAAAGCGGGTGTCGTGAATAATTTTATTTGCGGCACATCGTGCGTTTCATTGTTTACGTAACATGTTCAAGTGTATATGTTTTCTTGGAAGCAACGCGTTCGTGGGACTCTGTGCACGTCTTAAGAGTATTCTTTTATTCTTTTACTTGTTTCAGTGATTTGACTGTGGCCATGCTGGAGCACCGGCTTTAGTCGAGCAAATCGACTCCAGGACTTATTCTTTGTAAGCCTAGTACTTATTCTATCGGATCTCTTTTGCCGAACCGCTAAGTTAAGGGGACGTAAACGCACCACCATCGGTTGTCAAACGATGTTGGGGGACGAGCACAGACACACAAATATATACATACATACATACATGCATACATACATACACGACAGGCTTCTTTCAGTTTCCGTCTACCAAGTCTAC
>NC_068982.1:134068663-134069319 GCF_001194135.2 Octopus bimaculoides
TACGTAAACAAGCTACCAACAGCAACCAAACAGCGCCCGCACAGGTTCACTCAATACTGTTGTGAAATATCTTCACCTAGGTTAACAGAACTCAACCTGCGAAGACCATCTGTATCAAGTAGCCCGGCTCGGCATAGAAGCCTCAACTGCACGACAAGTGACTTAGTCCTGCCTCAACGCCTCAACCTCTTATATACAGACTTTCAATCTATTGTGTACCTTAACTGCGAACTGGTATTTCTTATCCTGGTGTCTGGACTTCTAACGTCCTTACTATAGACTGTTTCCTATGCTCTGTATCTCTTGCATTCACATACATATATTTGTATATATAC
Source organism: Octopus bimaculoides (assembly GCF_001194135.2). Lineage (NCBI taxonomy): Eukaryota > Metazoa > Mollusca > Cephalopoda > Octopoda > Octopodidae > Octopus > Octopus bimaculoides. The sequence goes on from NC_068982.1 coordinate 134,068,999, forward strand.
ACTCTTTTGTTTACATGACGGCCTGTCTTATATTGTGTTTTATTATGTCGCATTCACACTCACACAGACATTCTAGTTGACAACCAATAAACCTTACTGTTATACATCTTTATCGGTTGAGTCTCTATCTTTTCCTTACTGGCAAAATTCCTCGCATTTCACATGCGAATTCTCTATGTTATAGTATTATAATATATCATATTTTGTGTTGACCGTGCGACGCGTTAAAAGGAGCCTGTTCCATTCGTCACCATTCTCCTTTGGTTCGCACGGTCGTTTCCCTACATATACGTATATATATATATATATATATATATATAT
>NC_068982.1:134070213-134070934 GCF_001194135.2 Octopus bimaculoides
ATATATATATATATAAAGTAGTTGTATACTGCCAACTTAACGTGACAGTCCCAATAAGGGAATATACTACTGCTATTTAGCCCTAGGAAGCTGAACCGCTTCCTGTCGGCCTTGACACATTTCCTGTGTCCTTATCTTTGCGAGGGGGAGACAAACTCCTCTACCCAGCCTAACCTGCATTCAGGGACATGTTTCTGAGTCCTTGCTCGTCATCAGTCTGAAGTAGCACGACCAGCTGGTTGAAAAAGTTTGTCAAACTCTCGCAAACATGTATTATTTCAGTGAAACACATTCATGACATGTATCTAAAATGAATGTGTGTGTGCCTGTTGTATGAATTTATTATTGAATACGGTAGCTTGTTTCTTCTGTGTCTGCCTGTCTTTCTCGGTCAAGCTGTGTTGTGTTACTCGTAACAAGGAATTGGACCATTGGACCATGTGTGCGAACCGATGTTTGTAGTAACGGGAGTGTTGCTAGCAGAGGTGATTGTGACAATGGTCGTGGGGGGTCGAGCAGCGTGATAACCACAACGTAATCTTGTCAAATTTGTATCACATACACACACACGTACAAAAGCCATATAAATACACACACACATATACATATGTATAACGATGATGATGATATATACGTTCATACATACATACATACATACATACATACATACATACATACATACATACACCTTTATACTTCTCTGTGTGTGTGTGTGTGTGTG
>NC_068982.1:134071683-134073348 GCF_001194135.2 Octopus bimaculoides
GTTCCTCCCACCATCGCTTGACAACCGATATTGGTGTGTTTACGTCCCCGTAACTTAGCGGTTCGGCAAAACAGTCCGATAGAATAAGTACTAGACTTACAAAGAATAAGTCCTGGGGTCGATTTGTTCGGCTAAATGTGGTGCTCCAGCATGGCCGCAGTCAAATGACTGAAACAAATAAAAGAATAAAAGAATATATATATATAAGAAGAAAAGAAGATGGATACTTGGAAGTTAATTGTTTATTATTAACAGCAAATTGGTCATCTTCACTTACAGCCGTTCCAATTAATGCTCAACATGAAATTTACATTAATGTGAAATGAGCATAAGATCATTCCTTGGATGAAACCATACCTATATATATACTATATGTGTGTGTGTGTGTGTGTGTGTGTGTGTGTGTGTGTGTAGTATTATACATATTTCGACAGCGTGAGTTCTTGGATCTTCAGAACTTTCCGATTAGGGAGCCAGATGTCGTCATTTCGTTTTCTCCTCCATTGTACAGTTACACCAAAAACAATGTTACCCTTTGTGGTCTACTCATATCAAACAAATGCATTGCGAGAATTGAAACACATAGGGAACAATTACTTAAAAAAATAAATAGCATGATTGATCTCGATTATTAGTATTGCCTTCAAACTTTAAAATTTTATTCTCTCCAACGCCATCGCGGGCGCTACATCATTTGCACAATGTGAAGAATATACCACCAGCAATGCCCAAACAATTTTAACATCAAATTCAGAATTCATTCAAGGCTGGGGACCCACGCATATGCCTCGTACACAATTTATGCTCACAGCACATAACCACATTGCAATGCAATTGCTGCTCTATTTAACATTATTCCAAACATAATAAAGACAAAGATGCCATCACCATCAAACGATATCAGGAAAAAAGTTTCTCCAAGGAAAAGAGACAAGTCACTTATATCTGGATACATCACAGTCGACAACAAGCCTCCGCTTAAATAGGTCAGGACACCGCAAAACTTGATTTTAGAATGACAAATTTTATCAGATAATGTTATTAAGTTAGACATGGCCTGGGCAAGTTTTGGCCAAAACGTATCTAAGTTTATCTAAGTTGGTAAGAACGCACACATACACACACACGAGAGCTGACAAGATTAGACAATTACTTAACACCCTTTGTTTATTTTGTGCTCCACGTATTAATAGTTAGACTCACAAAGCCTACGTGTGTTTAACTGCCTTTTACTGACATGTGTGTGTGTGTGTGTGTGTGTGTGTGTGTGTGTGTGTGTGTGTTGTTATATTTGGGGACGGTCACTTTGACAATAAACACCTCTCCTGTTTAGATAATTTTCACTTTAGCTTTATTACTAACGTTATTAGTTTATCTGTCAGAGTTGTTTCGTCATACATTCTGTGATCTTTTCAATGACTATCTTTTCTTTTCAAATATAATAATAATGATGATGATGATGATGATGATGATGATAATAACAACAACAACAACAACAACAACAACAACAACAATAATAATAATAATAATAATAATAATAATAATAATAATAATAATATAATAATAATAATAATAATAACTGTAGAATATAAAGCAAGACATGACAGTGTTGGCCAGTATTTACACTGGACAATATGTCAGCATTATAAAATCAAAACCGCTGAC
>NC_068982.1:134074437-134075664 GCF_001194135.2 Octopus bimaculoides
CCAACTTCGAATTTTCGCGTAAACTGGCGTTGCAAGCTGAGCTCGTACAGAACCAATTGTAACAGATCATTAAAGATGTTTTAAAGCATTTCTTTGCCTTCTTATTTGGATTACACGCACGCACGCACATATGCACACACGCGCGCGCGCGCACGCACACACACCCATATATAAAGACAGAGCAGAAGAAAGATCACGAAGAGAGATGTGGAAAAGAAATAAGTTTAGAGAAACATTAAGAAACAGTGACATGTAGTATGGGATGGTAGAAAGAAAGAAAGAAAGAAAGAAAGAAAGAAAGAAAGAAAGAAAGAAAGAAAGATACGGGTGATGCGATAAAGAGATAAGATAAGGTAAACGGTGAGAAAGTTTCACATGGTTGACCTGTCTGTCTAGATTGTTAAATTAATTGCGAATAACATGATATTTCCTTGAGATTCCTTGTTCTGTAACATCTCTTTTGACAGAAAACACAGTGTCTGAAATTGGTCATGATATGGCGCTGCTTAAAGCAAATTCGTATCTGGCACAGTTCCGTTCAGGGCCATGAAAGCTTGGTGTTCGGGGTGAATTAGAAGAACCGAGTCGGAGAAACTAAATCACGACGCCCACCACCATCATTAGCGTCCTTGTCATCATTATAAATCAATCGGCGATACGAGCTCACACACACGCACACACACAAGCACATATACATATATGGAATAATTACTATGAAGCATTGTGCAGATTATATTGTATAAAGGACCGTGGGTAAGGCCAGAACAATGCGAAATAAATGTAAGACAAATCACAAGAAAACAAATATATGAATTAATGTAGACTGAATGCAAGGTAAGTCTACATTAATTCATATATTTGTTTTCTTGTGATTTGCCTTGCATTTACTTCGCATTGTTCTGGCCTCACCCATGATCCTTTATACAACATATATAACTATGAATGTTGTCTATGAATGTTGTCTATTTTTACCGTCTGCTATGAATTAATCTGACCCTGAAGAGATACAATATTCCATATTTTATAATATGCATGAATTGATCTGGATATTGCATCGAAATGATAATAGGTCATAATAAAGTTTTTACAATGGATCATCTTTTAGCTCTTATTTAAATCGATATACATACAAAAACTCACATGTGAGAATTTTGCTACGTTTGATAAATCTGTAATTTTTACCAAATTTTGGTATAAATCTATAAATACATACATACATATATATAT
>NC_068982.1:134076699-134083666 GCF_001194135.2 Octopus bimaculoides
TATATATATATATATATCTTAAGAAGGTCTTGCAGTTATCATGTTCATCTGTAGCTCATGACTTGAGGATTTGCATCCTCTCCCCAAAATTCAGATATGCTTTGCTCCATACGATTTGGTATGTTTCCTGCCGCACCAATAATAACACTAGGCAACAAATATTTTGTTACAGATGACCAAATATGTGTTCCTAGCTAATTTCGGTTTGCTGATTTCAAATCTAAAGTTAGATTTCTTTGATCACGTGTTGATGTTGTGCAAAATGCAAATCACTTAGTTAAATTTCCTGCAGCGTCCAGATTTTGATTTTAATGAGCTTAATGCCAGCAATATGAAACTGGCTTTTCAAAGTTAAAGCAATTTTTATAACCAACCTTATTCAAATTCTAACGATTTTGATCAATAAAATTTATCCTGAGTTGTCAACACTGAGTTAAAAGCATAGTAACGGCTCAACGGTCAGTCGCTACGAGACAAAAAAGTAGAGCCGTTATTGAAGCTCCCTGCTGGTAAGTAGGTAACAGACTGTGGTAACTTGTGTCATTTTATAGCACTTTTTTTTATACTACGCTGTGTATTTCTTTTTATTTCGTACATCGTAATTATTACTTTCTACATTTTTTCTCGATATTATAAGGCAATTAAATTGCAATCAAGTAGATTTATATGAATTAATGTAAATCACCCAGGCAACTGCTGTGTCTGTGGACAATATACACCTAAGCAACAACATAGAAACATAACAAAAATTAAACTTGCCTACAAGTATTATTTTGACTGTTAGTTAGGAGAGCAAGAGAGAGAGAGAGACTATGTACACATGTTTGCTGAGCACAGTGCTATGCAATGTTAATAGTTTGGATGAATTGTTTGGTGTGAGCAGAAAAAATCACTTCAATGATTGTTATTTTTGTTTGACAAAGATTGCTGGTTTCACAAAGAAAAACAAGTCAAAATCATGCACCCAAAACTGCGAATCAACAATAAAACTATTACCACATGATGAAACAAATTCACCACTAATTCCACCAGCAACGACAAAGACACCATCTGAAGATTCTGCTAGTCATATAGAAATAGGGAAATGTGGCGTTTATGTTCCTCACATTTGTTAAGCGTGATTTGGAATTATCAGAAGGAAAGGCGGAGTTGCCTGGTTCCAGATTTCAAGAATGGAATTTTCTCCAGTCAAACACCAAAGTTTCCCATTTCAACTCTCACCATTTGCAGTTGTCATCATTTTACTTACAGGTGGAAAACGTTTGTTTCTGCCACGATACCAGTCGCCTGGTGGAAAGGATTGACTTTCGCTATGATCCAAAAGAACGGAGACTGTTCATTGGCTCTAGCAAAGCTAGCCTTAAAGCTGTATTACCCTTGTTCACTAATTAGTTAAGTATGCTTAACATAAAACGTAGCACGGAAAAGTAGTTTAGACGACTTCCGTAACAGAAGCGAGTGAGAAAAAATGAAAACTAAGGGTTTTCAGTTCCCCAAAATCTGGAAGTAATAGAAAAATTTAGATATCAGATCTAAAATTAGCATCAGAAATTTGGTAGGAATCAGTAGTTCACGTGTCTGTAACAAAAAAAGTTGAAATTTGTTGCCTATGTAATAGGTATGAAACTGAAAGTGTATCTTGGGTACTAGATATGCAAACTCCTTATCAACGGTCCATAGATGTTCTCTTTCTCTTGTATTTTTCTATCCACATTCTTGACCATAGGGGAAACTGATTTACACAACAGAACATATCTTTTCCTGCACAACAATATCTAATCGGTTGTGTTTTAACTTGGTGATTGCTTTAATTTTCAAGTTTCACCAGTATTCTCTTGACCGGTCGGTCTCAATAAGGTCAATTTCGTTCGTAGGTATTCTCTTTTTTTGTTATCCTGTTCCAGACTGTTCTGGCCACCGTATCATGTTTCATAGGAAGATAATATCTAGAAGATAATCTCTCACATTTGACAATAATGTAGTTGATGTCCCCGTTCTTGGTCTTGCACATCTTACATTTGCTGTCTGTCAACGTTTTCTGCCTTTTATGTTGTAGGTACTTGGTGGGGATCTTTTGTTATTGGATTGCATGGATGTAGCCTTCAAAGTGGGACGTGATGATATTGTCTGTACTCCATGCACGATCGATCCCTTCTATGGTTTGTGTTTTACGTGCCAAGTACCATGTACTATCTTCTCAATGAACTGGTTCATTTTTGTTTTCCTGTTGTTCTGACAATTAGATTTTACGAATGTTTCTTGGTGAGAGTTCTGTATCAGTTCTTAGCTCACACCTCTTCTTAAGTTCATCAGCTATCCTAACTATGTTGCTGGTTTCATGGTCATAAACTTGAGCCAGATAGTTTCTGATCTCTTTCCTCTACTGCAAATGTTGTTTCAGTGTCACAATCTATGCTTCATATGACGTCAATACAGATTTGAAACCACGGCCACCTCTCTTGCGCGGGAAGTATAGCCTGTCTACACCACCATTGGTGTTGAAGTTTCCTGTAACACTGAGCAGCTTGCGAGTTCGAACATCTGTCTCATTGATTTCTTGTAGTGACCAGTTCAGTTGGCGAAACGTAGGTGTAAGGACATGCACTGCAAAGATATTGTGGGCAGTATGTATGTATGTATGTATGTATGGTCTTCCTCGGTCACGAGTGGACGGCCATCATGTATGTATGGTAATTAATATCAAGAAATAATGATGCAAGAATATTGATTATATTCTGTATATAAAAATTTGTTTTGTTTTTGTTTTTTCCTTGTAGAACAAAGAGCAAAATAGCATCTCTTGCTGTGGTGCAGTTCTACTTCTTTCATTGAGTTCCAGATGAAAATTCTTGTATTTATCATTAAATTTAATCTCGGCAGGTATTGACGGTTTTTGTGATGGCGGCAATAGTAATGGTGGAATATATGTATGAATCTATTTATAGATTAGTAGATTTGGTTGGTGAATGTCAAAACTGCATTGTCTACAGATATAAAGCAGTATTGGTAACAGGAACCGAGCCACCGACCTGTCCGTTGGATGTCTAGTAATTTATTGACACGGTCATCCATGTGGTCACGTGCCGAATCATCCAAAATTCAGGGCTGAAATTTTCTTATGTCGACTTTACTATTCATTGTTCTGGAATCGATAATGTATATACTCATAGTTTCATCTACTGAATTCTTTCTACTTCAGGAACAAGCAGTAACCATATGAAATAATATGGTGGTATTATTCACTGGGGTGGAGGCGCAATGGCCTAGTGGTTAGGGCAGCGTACTCGCGGTCATAGGATCGCAGTTTCGATTCCCAGACCGGGCGTTGTGAGTGTTTATTGAGCGAAAACACCTAAGGTTCCACGAGGCTCAGGCAGGGGGTGGTGGCGAACCCTACTGTACTCCTTCACCACAACTTTCTCTCACTCTTACTTCCTGTTTCTGTTGTGCCTGTAATTCAAAGGGTCAGCCTTGTCACACTGTGTCACGCTGAATATCCCCGAGAACTACGTTAAGGGTACACGTGTCTGTGGAGTGATCAGCCACTTGCACGTTAATTCCACGAGTAGGCTGTTCCGTTGATCGGATCAACTGGAACCCTCGACGTCGTAAGCGATGGAGTGCTAACAAAAATATTCACTGGAAGTGGTCACGTCTTCAGAGAATTCCGTATAGAAAATATCTTTCCCGGAGAGTAACATACGATAAAGAAGTTTTGCTTCTTTTTGTCACCGCAGAACTTCGAAACAATTGATAGAAGCAAGGCATTTTAGATATTCTGAAATTGTTTAAGCATTTTCGATATTGCAAAATTTATGTTACATGCTGGCTGCTTCAAGAAGGAAGTGGCAGAGAGAAATGCTCACGGTCACCACAGTAGTGATGTTAGCATTAATATAAACAAGCACGCTTTTCCCTCAACTATTAATTAAAATATATAGAATATTTTGACACTTAAACTTGTAGAATATAGGAGAGAAAACAGAAATAATTTAAAAGAAAAAAATATTTTAAAAAATCAACAACAGCAAGATTGTATTGTAATGACGTCTGATACCAGTCGCCATTTTGGAGTGTTTATCCATGCATGCGCCGGGACTAGTCTTGCGGGAGGAATGCAGGAAGTCCCTCATGCGCATGCGTTGTCATCCAACATTCAAGCGTTCCCGTGTCTCTCTACCTCTTTTGCTCGCTGAACTTCGTGGAAGCTAGACGTCACAACAGCAGCTCTCCGTCAACTCTACAATGAATCCACCTAGTTAACCAGAGAGGAGGAAATGACTTCAAACCACGCAACTTCATTGACAGCGTCTCATCTAACCAAAAGGCGACATGCTACCGAATTCCCTCCTAGTGTGAGCAGAATTCTACTGTAATAAAATATTTGTTGTGTTGTTTTAGTTTAGAGTCTGCGTTCCGTTTTTCTTCTTCGAAGAATTTAATGTACGGAATTGGGATACACAGGATGGTGTGTGCACACTTCCCTACAGTATCATCATTTGCTAACATTATGAGGAAAAAAGTACTACTTGATTTCAGCTCGCCCAAAGAAAATGAAAAGTGGTGGGTGAACTATGTAACAAGAGCCGGTGCTTCCTCGTGCGGCAAGTTTATAGAAATAAAAAAGGGTGAAGAAAATAACGTAATGGAAGCCACTCTAAAACGGAGTGGTTTCCATATTTCATCGAAGGAAGAGCTGAAAGAAGCCTTGGCTAGTGTGTGGTTAGATGTATTTTTTATTCATCAGAGAAGAGTATCATGAAGCGAGTGCATGGTTTTAAAAGAAAAGTCGAAACTAGAAGACAAGAGGAATTGATGTCTGTTCACAGGCTGGTATAGCAATACACAGGTCTTAGAGACACTATAATAACAGCCAGAGATATTAGCATATACGTTGGCCCATGGGTTATTGTCATATTTGCACAACACTACATACATGTTATGAGTCCAGAAGTAACATGCATCAGAATGTAATTTGGTGGTGGTCTATGTAGACACCTCCAACACTAGGTTACCTTGAGACTGTAACTCGTTGAAAGAGCAGAGATAATGTGAATCAGATTAGCGGTGTAGGGAAGATGGGCCAATTGCTACAGGTGTAGTAGTGAGAGTCACTTAAACGCCTTCTATCCCCGTCCCCACTAAAATAGAAAAAACGGAATAAAAAAGAGAATAGTGGGGGACAGCAGATGCAACAGATTCAGCAGCTCAAAGAAGTAAAGAACTTGGCTCTTCCCGCTTCTATTTGTAAAGCACCACTGGCCTAAACTCCGAGAAGGATGGGTTGGGGGAGGAGGTAAATTCACCTTGTCTTTGGAGGCCGAAAGCTTTTCTCCTGCGCAAGGCCGGTAAGAGACTGCATAACCTCATTGTCTTGCGTCGATGATGAAGTAATGGAGGTGGGATGAAATAAAGAAGGGTGGGAAAACATTAAGAGAAGAATGAGGGATGAAGGACAGAACAAAAAAGAATGGATAAGCCTAAACAAAGGGCAAATAAGATAGCTTAAGGCCTTCAAGAAGAGGCGCTCACCTCGTTGGAGAAATTGAAACTTAAAATTCTACATAATTAAAGCTTTGATGTTGACTCTAGAAGGCCACAATGCAAGTGATGTACTGATTGATAAGGAAATACGACACGAGCATGTGTAGCCACCTGTGGGCAGTAAAGAAATAAGGAAATACGACACGGGTATTATTAAATGTCTACTGTCAACAGAATAATGATAGAGGTCACATTAGCGGTTAGTCAATAGCTGTAGGATTACGTCTCAGAGGATATAAAGACCTTTACACTTCGTGTAAAGATCAAAATGCCATTGTGACACTTTTGGACAACAAAGCTTGTGGAAATGACAAGAGGAGAGATCATCAAAGTTATAGATGCTCTGGTCCTACCTGGGGGACGGGTGCTTCTGCCCTCTCTCTGTGTATCTGCGTGTGTGTGAGGTTTTCAGTTTTTGTTTGTATTTATTTGCATTTGTTTCTTGTAAAACAAAATTGTTTTAAATAAATTCTATTAACTCGTCCAACACACACACAGACACACGCACTCTGTCTGTCTGTCTGTCTGTCTGTCTGTCTGTCGCTCTCTCTCTCTCTCTCTCTCTCTCTCTCTCTCTCTCTCTCTCTCTCTCTCTCTCTCTCAAACAGACATAAATACTTCCTGGAGCCACCTATTCACAAGGATATAGTAAGGCCACTTACAATTAAGAGCGCAAAGTATTTATACCGAGTGTCAAAGACATTTTGTTGATGCTTCTTCTTGAATGAAACAAAATGCCTTTTATTCGACTTACTCGGTTATATATACGCATATATACTCATACGCATACATACATATACGTGGAATGTGTGTGTGTGCGGACGCACGTGATTGTGCTTGGATGTACACGTGCGCGCGCGCGCGTTTCCTAAATTTTTAAAGCATGTCTGTCTTCCATGAACGGATCATTTAAAATCTAATAAAGGAAACAAATGCCTTGCGGGGTTTCTTCCGGTTCTTTATGTTCTGCGTTCAAATGTCACCGAGGTCAACCTGAGATAGCGGAATCGTTAGCACGCCGGGCGAAATGCTTAGCGGTATTTCACCCGTCGAATCGTTCTGAGTTCAAATTCCGCCGAGGTCAACTTTGCCTTTCATCCTTTCGGGATCGATAAGTTAAGTACCAGTGAAACACTGGGGTTGATGTAATCGACTAGTCCCCTCACCACAAATTTCAAGACTTATGCCTAGAGTAGAAAGGACTATTATTATTATTATTATTATTATTATTATTATTATTATTATTAGGCGCAGGAGTGGCTGTGTGGCAAGTAGCTTGCTTCCCAACCACATGGTTCCGGGTTCAGTCCAACTGCATGGCACCTTGGGCAAGTATCTTCTACTATAACCTCGGGTCGACCAAAGCCTTTTGAGTGGATTTGGTAGAAGGAAACTGAAAGAAGCCCGTCGTATACATATATAT
>NC_068982.1:134083855-134086152 GCF_001194135.2 Octopus bimaculoides
TATATGTATGTATGTGTGTGTGTGTGTGTGTGTGTGTGTCTCTGTGTGTGTGGTTGTGTGTCTGTGTTTGTCCCCCCAGCATCGTTTGACAACCGATGCTGGTGTGTTTACGTCCCCGTCACTTAGCGGTTCGGCAAGAGAGACCGGTAGAATAAGTACTCGGCTTACAAAGAATAAGTCTTAGGGTCGAATTGCTCGACTGAAGGCGGTGCTCCAGCATGGCCGCAGTCAAATGACTGAAAAGAATAAAAGAATCATCATCATCATCATTATTATTATTAATTTTCTAAGTTTTTACATTCTGAGTTCAAATTCTGCCGAGGTCGACTTTGCTTTTTACCCTTTCGGGGTCGATAAAATAAGTAGCGATTGTATACTGGGGTCGATGTATTCGACTTTCACACATCCCCACAATTTCAGGCCTTGTGCCTATAGTAAGAAGCATATATTTTTATATTAATCTCAGTTTTTGTTTGTTTGTTTTTTGGTGGCGGAGGGTGGCTTGGATTTGTATTTGAACACGGACTTGCACTTTAAGGGGAAATAAGATAAGTTCGTCTGACAGTTCATAGTTTTCCTTGGGAACATCAGCGGTGCACGTAAAGAAAAATACTTCATCTGGGAATTGAAACCACGGTGCGATTTCAGCTTGGATTACAGTGTGCTGTGGTATCTCGTTCTTAAAACTGTGGTTATGATGTCTGCAATGCTTCGTCGATTATAAGAGTGTCTTTGTCACATTATTTTAGGAATGATCTGTTTAGTCTGGTAACAGCAGACGACATTGGAGAAGGGGGATACCAAACAAGGGAAGATTTGGTTAAAAATATATGTGAATGGTAGAGACAGTAGCGTGGTGATGAGGGGAGTGGTGGTGGTGATGAGTGGAATAGTGGTGATGGCGGTGTTAATGAGAAAATTTCGTGCTCGAGTTCTTGTGAAGATGAACACACACACACACACACACACACACACATGCATACATTTATGTTTACATGCATATATAGTTATGTATACACAAGTATACACATACACATACATATATACGCACCATGTGTGAATGTATGCAAATGTGTGCGTAGATAAATAGATAGATAGATAGATAGATAGATAGATAGATAGATAGATAGATAGACAGACAGATAAATAAATTGATAGATAGATAGATAGATAGATAGATAGATAGATAGATAGATAGATAGATATGTGTGTGTGGACGAAAATATTTGAGTGTATGTGCGTGTCACTGAGCTTGTGTGTGCATGTGTTTGTTTACTTGTTCTACATTATTTCTTTTTATACATTAATGACCTACTTAGTGTCACTTCTTACCACACACACACACACACACATAAACACACAAACACACGCACACACACACACGCACACACCCGTACGCACGCCCACGCGCGCGCCGCCAATAAAGGAAGGCATCACCCTCCACTCCTTTAACCTTTCTCACACAGGCGCCACCCACACGTAACTATACACCTCGTAACAAACTTGCACTACTTCCACGAACAGTAAACTTCGAAGACATCTTCTAACGAAAACAGAAATTCGGGAGACATGGTAAATTAATCTATTTCTTCAGCACTGAGTCACAGTCATTGCTCTTAGCAAATAAAATGGCATTGCACATAGATGGTATGTTGAAATTCCTCGAAGTTACAACAAACGTTAATTCTCACGATCCTTGATGATGTCCCATGGTGACCTGGCATATATCACCTGTCCTAAAGCAAATTTCAAAGATCACTCTTCCTCTTTAGGGTCAGAATAACATCAGCCCTGATTGGGGACTCATCTTCTGCATGGCTCACAAGTGCCAAGTTTTGCGTGTGACTCTCGTCAAAGTATTATTAACATAACTGAGTCGCCCATGCTGTTCCAAAAAAACGTTACTGCTCCAGACAAAATGTTCTCTATGTTCTGAGTTCAAATATCGCCGAGGTCTACTTTACCCTTCACTATTTGAAAGTCAATAAAGTAAGTACCAGTCAATTACTGGAGTGGATGTAATCGATTAGACCCCTCCCCCAAAATTTCAGGCCCTGTGCCTATACTTGAATGAAAAATAAAGAAAAAAAGATCTAGACTACTATAAGCGCAGGCGAGACTATGTAGTGAGAAAGTTGCTTCCTAACCACGTGGTTTCATATTCAGTCTCGCTGCGTGGAATTTTGGGCAAATATCTTCTACTATAGACTCGGGTCGACCAAAGACTTGTGAGTGGATTTAGTAGACAGAAACTGAAAGAAACCCGTCGTGTGTGTGTGTGTGTGTGTGTGTGTGTG
>NC_068982.1:134086505-134090966 GCF_001194135.2 Octopus bimaculoides
GCTGCAAGCATTCATGTTAGATCCTCAGTTCGAAGATACCTTCGTTTCTTCCTCCCACTAGTCTCGGAGACCCTAGAAAGGCATAGCCTTTTCGGATCGTTTTCGTTTTCTTCCAAACACTTGAAGATTTTTTCAATTCTCAATAGACTGTTTTCAAAATTTTCACACAGATATAGTTTTGCATACTGATAACAAATATCGAATTCATTTTTTTTTTTTTTTTCGAAAAATGAATTATACACAAGATAGAAGCATTTAAAGTTATACATATCTTTAGCCAATGAATGCGTCCAGTGTCTTCACAAACGGAAGTCGAAACTGTTTGCTGCCATGGAACAGAGTATCGTTGAAAATGAAGACGAAAAGAGAACAGTGAAAATTGACTAGGTTTTTGGAAGAAAACGAAAAAGATTCGCCTTTTTTCTCCACGCAGAAAGATTCTTTTAAAAATCATACTGATGCTTGAGCATCAAAAAAAAAAAAAAGTTATTCTGAATGTTGTTACACACAAGTATGATTAACAAACCAAAGTAAACAATAATAAATCGTTAACTGGACAGAAAACAACGAAAATCAAAACGATTTCTTTTTCTTTTTTTTTTCTAACGTTCCGGCCGCTTTGAACGTTAATATGTTAATCACTGTTGTATTTCGTCTTCAGAGAGCACATTCTTCAGAGAATCACTAGTGGAGCAGTACATATGGCGTTTGCCAATTTATGTTTAATTTCAGATTCTCGAGCAACATGCGTGAAAACAACTTAAAACTATCACAGATTAATTAGGTGTGTGCCCTTGATCAATAATTTCCATATCCCTCAAATACAACGGGTGCTCAGTACTATTTTAATGTACAATCATAAGTGCGGGAACAAAATCGTCTTAGTGGGTGCAAACTCGGTTTTCCAGTAGGATGTTCAAAGCGTTTTCAATTTCTCGCCATACACCAAAATTTTAGAGGAGGCGCGTGTCTACGTGGGCAGTTGATGAAATTCAGTTTTAATCAATGGAACATCAGTTATATGTGAATGTAACGTTACTCTTTCCTAGGACAGTTGACTAATTTATATTAGTTAATTAATGTGCTGGGATGGGTTTCTTCAGAGGAAGTGTGTTTTTGCAGAACATGTTATACTGGGCAACATTCATTTATTCATTCATTTACATTTAATGCTTTCTATTGACCAGACATGTGACGAACAAACTGATAAAACATTAAAAAATAAAAGATAAAAGATAATAGTCCTTTGTTTCTTTTCCTTAAGAATCCCTTTACAAAATCACAATCGGTGCACAGACAGAATCCAACCAGAGTTGACGTAACTTAAGAGCCGTATTGATTACAGTGTGTGTGTGTGTGTGTGTGTGGCCTTTGTCATCTCGACCGGTATGAAAGACAAGAGGTGCCGTAAACCTTGTGTGCATACACCGCAATGATATTTCAAAGATAATGGAAACATCAGTGCCAATCATCTTTGAACTGATATGGATATTCATGGTATTGACTGATGGAGATTTTTCTGGGCGTATACTGCAAACAAATGTAACTTGGTGTTCGCATCATCGCAATTACAATGGGGAAGTTTATGAATTAAAAATAAGTAATGAATGTTACTGAATTTGTTATATATATATATATATATATATATATATAAGAAAAGTAACGAACCGTAAATAAAACACTGGAATTGTTTTTTAATTTTTGTTTTTGTGTGTAGTTTTTACAGCGATTTTCTTTTACGAGGCAGTTGCATCATTTATATTTTACACGCGTACAGACACAGATAGACAGATGCACATACGCGCGCGCGCACACACACTCACAAACAAGCCAAAATCAACACTTTCATTTCCCAATTGTTCATGCTCAAATTTAAATGAATCAAAGTGGTCATGCAATGCTGACTCACTGCTAACCCAAAACATACATTGCTACCGTTACGATATTGATTTTGATATGCATATCATAACAGACTGTTCACTTTAAGCTTATAAATTACATTTTTGTACTCACCTTGAGCCAAAGTTCTAATGTCGCTCATATTTTATATGAAATGCCGATAATATTTTATAGTGATAGCTG
The DNA here is from genome assembly GCF_001194135.2 of Octopus bimaculoides. Classification (NCBI taxonomy): domain Eukaryota; kingdom Metazoa; phylum Mollusca; class Cephalopoda; order Octopoda; family Octopodidae; genus Octopus; species Octopus bimaculoides. Next base: position 134,088,588 of record NC_068982.1, read on the forward strand.
ACTTTGGCAGATGTTTGCCTGCACAAGCAATGCATGCTTCTACACTACGAAAAATTATTTCCCGCGTTCGTCGTGGTGTCTATCACAATTTCGCTCTCATCAGTGGCGGATGCAGCGGTGTTGCCCTAGTTGCTCAGGCAACACCCTTTCTACCCGAGCCGTTGTAAATATAATAACATTGTTATTTTATTTCCAGCAGTTTCACAGCATTAATGTTTCATATGCATATGGTCTGCTAAAACAAAGTTAGAATACATAAAAATGTGTCCATTTGTTACGAATTGCGATTCCCACCTTATATAGTATTTTCTTTGAAACTTTTGGGCAATACCCACCAAAAAAGTCTTAGATCCCACCTGCTCATTGCGGTCGAATTTGCAATACATTTTTGCGAAGTCGACAAGTAATTTCCATCTGTCGTTAGGGAATGTAATCGAATTGATTTCGATAGAAAGAACGACATGCATTACACAAAAATTCAAGGAAAATATAACAACCTCGACTGAGGACGTGTTATTTGCAGACATCTTCGTCTTCAGTTTATAATATAACAATCGCAATTGAGCAATTCTCTTTACCGGGTCATCATATTTTTGTGACAGTGCTTCTGATTGGCTCAACGTCAATGCTTACGAAATTTGAAAGCTGAGAATATTTATTTATTTATCTATTTATTTATTTTTATACATTAAACGTGGAATTTTATGGATTTTGGTATCACTTATGAGCGGTACCTACATCCATATCATTTGATTGTTATATCCAGTAGGTCAGCAGCCACGTAGATCTCAGAATCTCTTACTTCACACATGTATATTGATTACACATACTTACACATACTTGATTTATCGACCCCGAAAGGATAAAAGGCAAAGTCGACCTCAGCGGAATTTGAACTCAGAACGTAAAGACAGGCGAAATACCGCTAAGCATTTCGCCCGCCATGCTAACGTCTCTGCCAGCTCGCCGCCTTAATACGTATCAATAATGCTTACTCCATGTGGGTGGTAAAGCTGAATTTTACCCTGTCAGTATTTATAGAATTTATTATAGGAACCAATGGCTAACCCTGCAAAATGGTAATGGGAAAATTATAAAATGATTAAGATGGCTAGACGCAATCCAAAACCAAAAGGAATTCACCGTCACTAAAAAGTGACGAAGGGTACAGGAATCACCGGTATTGCTTGAAATAAGAGTCAAAGACGAATCAGCCTCTGATTCCTATCGTAAATTCTATAAATACTGACAAAGTAAAATTCAGCTTCACCACTCGCATGGATGAGCATTAATTTCCATACGAAATTGGCAAGCCAATCTAATGTCTCGCTTGTGGTGGGAAGTCTGTCTCCCTTGTCAGTAAATAAGACATGTGCTTTTGTGGCAAAAGAGTCTTTGACTCTTATTTCTAGCAATGCTGGTGTTCTCTGCAGCCTTCATCACATTTTAGTGGCAGTGAATTATTTCCCTTTTGGTTTTGAATTGTGTCTAGCCACCTGAATTATTGTGTGTGTGTGTGTGTCCGTCCTCCAATACCGCTTGGCAACCGTTGTTGGTTTGTTTATATCTCCGATCCATCAGTTCAGCAAAAGCGACCGATAGAATAAGTATCCGGCCTTAAAAACGTAAGTATTAGCGTCGATTGCTTTGACTAAGTTCTTCAAGGCGGTACCCCAGCACGGCCGCAGTCCAATGGCTAAAACAAGTAAGCAACACCTCCCCCATCCACACACGCACACACGAGGGAGTGAACAAAGGAAAGACAGTATCACTCAATACAGTATGACTTAACTCCGCATTACATTAAGTTTCGTAGTCATAGGATAGACCCACCTCATCAGATGTTCGGAACATTGGCGTGTTTTCCACTCACGAAACTGTAAGTAATGTGACGCTGTGTGAAACTGTTTTTTAAATACATACGCGCGTGCGAGTTTTGGCGAGTTGGTGTTATCAAGCAGGTAGTTATGAGAGTTGAATGATATGTAGTGGATGTAGGTAGATACAGCAATGGTGAAGACAGTAGTTGTTATTGCGGTTTTGGTGGTAGTGATGGCTGTGGTTATGATGTAGTTTGCAGGGATATGTTGTTATGGCCGTCTGAGGGATTAGAGTGTTGGGAGAAGGTTGGGGAGGGGCTATTACGTTTGAAGTGCTGATTTTAATTTTTGGTAGCCATAATGGTGATGGCGATAGTAGTGATGGTGATAGTGGTGGTGAGGTGGTGTGGTGGCAGTAGTGATGATAGTAGTGATGGTATTATGATGGTAGCAGTGGTAGTAGTAGTAGTGGTGGTGGTGGTGGTGGTGGTGGTGGTGAAAGGGGAGCCAAGAATATATCGGAGCTATAGAGTTAAGAGGGATCATAATTCTCGTCATC
>NC_068982.1:134090976-134099977 GCF_001194135.2 Octopus bimaculoides
GGTGGTGGTGGTGGTGGTGGTGTTATAATAACCTCAACGACATCTCAGAACAAGAAGCGCTTAAGTTGTAACATAATTAAGTTAATTGGATTTCTAACCAAGTCGCATGTTGGTGGGGCAGGGAAGGGCTGTAGGGTGTAGGGACGAGGTGAAAGGAAGATACATTATACTTTTCATAATTGTCTGTCTGTGTATACCCATCCACTGGTGACTATAACTGTTGTGTAGTTGAACCGTAGATTAATATATAGATAAGTAGACTCGCCCCACCCCATTTACTTGTTTACCTGACAGAGAAGGTGGTCCTTTTGTTTTACCTTTGATATCGCTTGGTTTAGACGTGAAGCTCCCTGTCGGGCCACTGTACTGTCTTTTTCGGTTCGTTGGATCAGTGACTCTTCCCTGGGTACTATACTGTCAGGCCCAGTGTCGCCCCTTTTTCCTTTACTATCAGTCCTGTCATACTCAGTATCGCTCTGTTTTTTCCTATTGGTCTATTTGGTTGGCGTGTTACCCTCTTCTTATTTCTTTATTGCCCACAAGGGGCTAAACATAGAGGGGACAAACAAAGACAGACAAAGGGATTAAGTCGATTACATCGACCCCAGTCCGTAACTGGTACTTAATTTATCGACTCCGAAAGGATGAAAGGCAAAGTCGACTTCGGCGGAATTTGAACTCAGAATGTAACAGCAGACGAAATACCGCTAAGCATTTCGCCCGGCGTGCTAACATTTCTGCCAGCTCGCAGCCTTGGCGTGTTACCCTCTTCTTTTTGTTATATGGGGCTTCTGACCGTAAATGGCGACCATAAATCTGCACGTGTATGTCAGATTTGGACAAGACATTTTTTCTTTCTTTTTTAAGAAGACCAGCAGTTGTCCATGTATTCAAAGTAACCCCTCTACACGCCACCACCGATATTTATCCAAGAGAAAGGCCCTCGACTTGCACTGAAACAGGTTGGTACAAATATTGTCGCGAACGTAACAGTTAGAACGTAAAGAGCTAGAGTCGATATCGCAAAGTATTTTTCGACCCTCTAATAGTTCTGCCACCATTCTCAGCCTGAATAGTACTTTTTTCTTTTATCAATTTAAAAAAAAATAAATGGAGATGAAAAGCAAAGCTGACTTCAGCAGGACTCGAACATGGAGCTCAGGGAGTCGGTAGAAGCACCCACGGCATTCTAATCAACACACTAACGACTGAGTCAATTCACCACTCACACTTTTGTCATTGTCTAACCCCGAAGTCCTTCTTCCTTACTAACTGTCTAATTAAGTCTATCTCTCCTTTATACACCAAATACGCTTGAATTATGATGGTATCTGGCTGGTTGTTCTATCCCCCTTTTTTTCCAGTTACTATACTGTTGACTGAATGTGCCCTTAGTCACTGTACTATTGATTGGTATCCAACACCCTTGTTTTGAGGTACCTAACTTGATTGTTTGTCCTTTGTCCTTCGTTACAGTATAGTGTGGTTGTTTTCATTTATAGTTACTGCAACTGTTTAACATCATATCAGAAAGTATTTTAAAGTCAATATACATATATTTTATTGAACTCGGAAGGATGAATGGTCAAGTCAACTCCAGCTGGATAATGAAAACTAAAATAAGTCATAACTAAATACAGAAACATTGGTTCAGTGATGCAATCCGATATACTGTAGAGTAGCGCAATGTTATATAGTGTGACGTTCTGTAGTGTATTTAGTGGAATAAAGTGCAATCTAGTGTTCTATTGTGTAGTGTAGTGTACTACGACGTGGCGTTGAGTAGTGTGTTTTAGCATAATTTAGTTCGGTGTAGTGTACTGAAGTGTAATATGATGTGATGTAGTTTGGTATGAAGTAAAGCTTAGTATAGTGTATCATAATGTCATTTAGTGCTGTGTAGTGTAGAGAAAAACCAAGTCTAGTTTAATGTAGCAAAGGCATGTGGCTTAGTGGTTAGGGTGTTCAGCTCACGGTTGTATGGTCGTGTGTTCCATTACCGGCGGCGCGTTGTATCATTGAGCAAGACACTTTATTTCATGTTGCTCCTGTCCACTCAAATGACAGAAATGAGTTGTACCTGTATTTCAAAGGTACAGCTTTGTCACATTCTGTGTTATGCTGAATCTCCCCCAAGAACTGCATTAAGGGTGTGTCTGTCTGTGGAGAGCTCAACCATTTGCACGTTAATTTCACGAGCAGGCTGTTACGTTGCTCGGTTTAGTGTAGAGGAATCTAGTTTAGTTCAGTGTCGTTTGATGCAGTGTAGAGTACTGGACTTTAAGTAAAAGGTAGTGTCGTGTGATGTAGAGCTTGGAGTTTCTTTCAATATGTTTTCATGCTAGGGCGGCGAGCTGGTAGAATCGTTAGCACGCCGGGCGAAATGCTTGGCGGTATCGATATTTCGTCTGCCGTTACGCTCTGAGTTCAAATTCCGCCGAGGTCGACTTTACCTTTCATCCTTTCGTGGTCGATAAACTAAGTACCAGTTGCGTACTGGAGTCGATCTAATCGACTGGCCCCCTCCTTCAAAATTTCGGGCCTTGTGCCTAGAGTAGAAAAGAATATGTTTTCATGCTTCAGGTGGCAATTGTTAAACTGAACTCAACATATTCAATCAATCCAGTATTCTCCACATCAGCAACTTATTCCTTTTTTTTTTTTTTTTTTTTTTTTTTTTTTTTTTGCTTGTTTTGTTTGCTTCTTTTTCTCACAGTCCTTCCGTCTGGCACCCAGTGGAGGCAAGGATATAACCAAGCAGCTGGTGCAAGCCAGGCAGTCAGCTATTAAAGGTGTGACTTGAAACAAGTAAATAGATAAATAAATAAATAAATAAATAAATAATGGTTGTGTGTTTTATAAGCTATGTCTAGCCCGGCTATAGTAGGGCTATATATGGTGTAACATTCGCCAAATGACGTGTCAGATGTAGATATCGGTGGGGGAACATATGACAAATATTTTGAATGAAAACAAATGTGTGTCGTAAATAAAGTAAAACAATTAGACCAGCTGAGGGAAAGAAACGTGTTAACGTGTTTATTGGTTCGCTGTTGTTATTGAGGACAAGGGTGGCGGTGCTAGAGATGGCGGTGCGGTGCTTTTAGCAGTGGTGTTGATGACGTCGGCGACAGAGGTGATGATGATGATGTTGGTGGTTGCCCTGGTGGTGGTACGGTGACAGCGTTTTTTCTGGTTGCGGCAGAATAGGAACGGGACAGAAAAATTAATGAAATATAAAGTACAACATTTAAAATATATAAAAAAAAATATATGTAAATATAAAAAAATTTTTTTTTTCAGCATTTGTCATTAATTATGTTAATAGCGACTGTTTATAAACGGTCGGATAAGTTTAATAAAATATTAATATTTATTCGGCTGAGTCCTCAAAACGGAATTTGGCTGGGGGTGGGCGGCGGTGGATTGGCAGTAATGGAAACAATTACAGCTGCAAATCGATACAAATAAATAAATAAATAAATAAATAAATAATAATAATAATAATAATAATAATAATAATAATTTCTTTATTAACCTCAAGGGTTTACATTGAGAAAAACATGGACAATACAGGACAAAACAAAAGACGTGTGTGTGTGTGTGTGTGTGTGTGTGTGTGTGTTTGTGTGTGTGTTGTGAGGGTTTTGCGTGTAAACAAAACTAACGAAATTATAAAAAAACAAAGAAACAAATTAACATTGGCAACAACAAAAAAATGAGACAAAAACAACAGAATATCCTCTTCACTAGACATACATTTACACTCTTACACCCTCCCTACACGCACCCGTACACACACACAGACAGACACACGCACATGCACACGCACGCACGCACGCTCGCACACACACGCACAAACAGAGCCACCACTACGACTGCCAGAAATTCTGAAGAACAAAGCAGATATGTGTATGATGATGGGATGCATAAAATAATATGTTTACTAAATGATTCGTACAAGTGAGTCAATGATTGAATTGTGCCACCACTCGTCGTCAGCGGAAGTCGACAGCTTCGGCAGACAGGATCTAAATTTGAAACCGTTTAATGGGAGGTTGTTTTGTGGAGGGTGAATTCATTACACTCTCGGTAACAACTTTCTAGATAAAACGGAATCATCCAACAATAATTGAAAGGGGAAAGACGACCATAACCATAAGCAAAGTGATCCAAATGATTTGATTACAGTAAACTGTTCAGAAATACATTTATACATTTATTTATTATTTCTATTTATTTAGTGTTTGACACAACAGATTTTGCGCTCTTTTGCTTTTAGCTACATATGACGATGTTTTTGTAGCTATTGTCACTTGATGACTTGGAAATGGTGACAATAATACGAGATAGAAATTTGTTGCAATCAGAGGTAATATAGGCGCAGGCGTGGCTGTGTGCTAAGAAGCTTGCTTCCCAACTACACTGATCCGGGTTCAGTCCCATTGCGTGGCACCTTGGGCAAGTGTCTTCTGTTAATGGCCTCGAGCCAACCAAAGCCTTGTGAGTGGATTTGGTTGACAGAAACTGAAAGAAGCCTGTCGTGTGTGTGTAATCCTCTACTTGTTTCATTCATTTGACTGCGATCATGCAGGAGCACCGCCTTTTAATGTTTTTTTTTTTTAGTCGAAGGATTTATTCTTTGTAAGCTTAGTACTTATTCTATTGGTCTTTTTGGCCGAACCGCTAGATTACGAGGACGTAAACACTCCAACAACCGGTTGTCAAACGATGGGGGGGGGGGTGCGGACAAACACAGATACAAAGACATACATACATACATACATACATACACAGACACAAAGACATACATACATACATAGTGGAAGTCGATCTGTGACCGAGTAAGACATCTGAAACTCATATCATTATAAGAAACACTTTCCGTTTGCTTTCGTTATCGCTGATGACGTCTCATATGACTCTTAAAGCCTACAAATGACTTGCAAGTTATTCCACTGTGATTACAAGCTGTGTTTTTTTACACGTACACGCGCGTACAATATCTACCATTCAGAAAAGAGCAAGATAAATTCAGTCACCACAGTAATCCCTCGACTATCGCGGGTGTTACGTTCCAAACACCGCCGCGCACGAAATAGAAACAGTACTCATTTCATTTCATTTTCATTTTATCTAGTTTCAACTCATGAGCTGTGGCCATGCGGGGGCACCGCCATTTGGTGTTGTTACATAATTTTACTTCACGAATTTTACTTCAGGAATTGACATTTGGTGCATGAGAGGATGCAGCTGCCCTCATCTGCACATCCTGCCGCGAAGTTGGCTCATCTGGGACACTTGACAGGAAGAGGTCCAGCTTTATTTTGAAGACACCTACATCCACCCCATGCAGGTCTCTCAGGTCCTTCGGGAGGATATTGAAGAGACTCAGAAACATGTCTCTGAATGCAGGTTTAGCTGGGTGGAGGTGCTTGTCTTCCCCTTGTAAACATAAGGACACAAGAAATGTGTCAAGGCCGACAGGAAGCGGTGCTGCTTCCTAGGTCTAAACAACAGTAGTATTATTCCCTTCATGGGACTGTCACATTAAGTTGACAGCATGCAACTACTTCAACGTATCACTACTGCATAAATCTCTCTGAGAGATTTAGAAATGTATTATTTCTAACACACCACTTGTTCGGCAGGCTCTCTATTCTCCCGACTTGGCACTGTGTAACTTCTGGCTCTTCCCCAAACTGAAAACCATGATAAAAGGAAAGCGATTTCAGTTGGGAGATGATATGAGAAAAAAAACACAATAGCGGAGCTCCATAGCCTTCCATAGAGGGCGTTCCAAAGGTGTTACCAGCAGTTGCAGAACCGCTGGGAGAAGTGTGCAAAGGGAGTATTTTGAAGGTAATTAAATAAAATATGTGAAATGTACAAAATTAGCTTTTAAAAAGCGTTTCAATCATGTCCATCCTATCTTTTCTGCATCAAAGATTACATTTTACAATTTGTCCTTTCGTTTTAGACGGTAGAATGAGAATTGGAGAATTTTTGTCCACTTCTTCCTCTAGCTCCGAAGTAGAGAGACTAGAGGCAAGAGGCATATACAAGAATCTATGAGGAAACATTTTCAGTAAATTGAGCTTAAACAAGAAACCTCTAATTTTGCCATATGATTCGTCCCCAGGGGTGACTTGTAAAGTAAAAATATTTCTAATCATCACATTGCTAGGATGAGTTGTACCCTAGGTGGGGTACTGCTCGTCCTAGTAATGTGTTGATTAGCATTGTGAATAAATGGAATGAGTTTGCTGAATCACTGTAAGATAAAGCTAAGTCAATAATTTCGGACTGAGCTCGTGTAGGCATGATGAAAGGTGTTCCACCTATCTTATATTCAGACAATGTACAAAGGACTACGTTATCCGATGTGATCCTCCTTTTTAAGAAGGTAGGATATGATTTGAAGTTTTAGTGACTACTTCCCATATGTAGAATGACTGTTTGGAGACTCCCTTATTAGTGTGTGTGTGTGTGTGTGTGTGTGTGTGTGTGTGTGTGTGTGTGTGTGTGTGTGTGTGTGTGTGTGTGTTCGAGTGGGCAAGCGAGATTAAATTAATCATTTCCTTACGTGCATATTTCGTTGTTTGCTCCCCGAGAAGTACCATCACATTATCCGTTTAATAAATAAACTCATAATTAATGCAATCAGTACATTCATTATGATTTCACATCTCCATGTATTTGGGAAGACTTCATTGGTCGATATTCTCCGTTACCCCATCATACCAGTGGTCATGTTATCCCCATGGCTTTCCCTATCACTTTCCTTCCGCTCATATTAAACGTCCATTGCTTTCAATACTGCACAGTTAAGCGCTCCAGTTGTTTTCATCAAATAATTAGTTACATAATCAGTGAAGAGAAAGATAACATCTTTCTTCATCACACTTGAAGGAACTACTTTAGAAATGTTTCAGAATTTGATCAAGATTACCTCGTTAATTACCTTTCCTTTATTGTACAGAAGCATTATCGATACACGAAGTAATTGCAACCTGTTCGGCTCTTTTGTCTTTATACAATTGTATGACAGAAACATTGATGTACCCTTAAGAAGTAACTGAGCTAACGGCAGTGGTGTAGCGTAGAGTGAACGGACTGCACAAGATGGCCACTTTATTAAAAGTGTGTCTGATATGGTCGAAAGTATGTTACGTTAAGGGAGTGACCAGCCAATTTGGTTACTGCACAGGGCGGCCAAAACGGCAGCGTAGTTGGTGGGGCGGGGGAGAACGGCCTGCTCCGTGCGGCGCTTTTATGGGGATGGTACTTTTGAATTAGTCTATATGGTGAGCGACAGAGTGTGGAGGAGGGGCAGCGAGGTGCGGAGGAAGCGCAATGAGATCTGGTGGGGCAGTAAACTCAAGGATCGCTCAGGGCAACACACATTCTTTATACGTCACAGTGCCAAGACCTGTGTTACGTTACTCATCAACAGTTCATTAAGTTATCACGTTGATTTCAAGTAACGAAACATTGTTGAGCAAAGCATTTCATTTCTCGTTGCTCTGGTCTATTCAGTTGCAATGAGTACCACTCGGGTGCTTGTGCACCCCTCTTTTTCCCTCTCACCTATTCTCTCTCTCTCTCAATCCCTCCCTCTTTATCTATCTATCTATCTATCTATCTATCTATCTATCTATCTATCTATCTATCTATCTATCTATCTGTAGGTTAATCGTTTCTTTTTATTTAGTATTTTTTCATTTGTCTTGCCCTTTTACAGTCTGTTGTGTCGCTAAATTCTTACTGAGAACATATTTTTCGTGGTTAGATGATTCGGCATCTATTTCTAGCATATAGGAGTCCACTTTTGTTGGTCATTCCTCTTATTTTTGTATCTATCTATCTATCTATCTATCTATCTATCACATTCTGGATGTTCCGCTGAAGGATGAAAGGATGTCTATGGCTACTCGCGACAACATCGGTATCTAAAACAAAGAACAAAAAGCATGATATACATTATAAAAGGCTACACTCACTTGCGAATGATAGCTGGCTATATGTACTATTGCATACACCGTACTATCGACGTAACCAAGAAGGATTTCGATCGAAGAGGGTTTTCAGTTCTTAAAATCGATCACTTTTAACCATCTCATTTGTGGAAAATACAAAATTAAAATAAATGTTCGATAACAATTATAATTATATGGGACTGCATCAGTATTCATCCGAAGTTGTCTAACTCGATGCTATGGCTTCGTACGTGTGCGTGTATATTGCAGACGCTTTAACCAACTATATAACTGCATACATCACTTACTATATCATTTACTATACTGATACCAAAAGGAGATATCAAAATTATGGCAAAATATAACATACCCTAATTCCACTCACAGTAACTAGAATACTCAATCAATAACACAAAACAAAATATTAGTTTCAAGTTTTGGCACAACGTCGGCAATTTCAGGGGAGGGGGTAAGTCGATTAGATCGACCCACAACGCAACTGGTATTTCTTTTATTGATCCCGAGAGGATGAAAGGCGATGTCGACTTCAGCGGAATTTGAATTCAGAACATAAGGACAGCTGAAATGCCGCTAAGCATTTTTTTGTCCAGCCGCTAACGATTCTGCCAGCTCGCCGCCTTAGTATGACTAATTATTAGTAATTATTGACTATCGTAACAGAACAAATACGAGTTCTTGGCGAGGTACCTGCTTCGACTTCCGGTTTATAACGATTTCAATTACATCGTCAATATTCAAGAGAAAGGCACGAAAATCGCATATCAGTTTTATGTGTGTGTGTGTGTGTGTGTGTGTGGAAAGAGAGAGGGAGAGAGTAAGAGAGAGAGAGAGAGAGGGAGAGAGGGAGAGAGAGAGGGAGAGAGAGAGAGAGAGAGAAATAGATAGAGAGAGAAATAGAGAGAGAGACAGAGAGAGAGAAAGAGAGAGGTGTGTGGCTTAATGGTTTAGGTGTTGGACTCGTGATCGTAAAATTGTGGTTTCGATTCCTGGACCGGGCGTTG
>NC_068982.1:134100224-134101006 GCF_001194135.2 Octopus bimaculoides
GTGTGCGCGTGTGTGTGTGCGTGTATGTGTGCATATATGTGTGTGTGTGCATGTGTGTGTGTGCGTGTGTGTGTTTGCGTGTGTGTGTATGTGTGTGTGTATGTGTATGTGTATGTGTGTGCGTGTGTGTGCGTGCGTGTGTGTGTGTGTGTGTGTGAGTGTGTGCGCGCGTGCGCGTGTACGTGTGTGTGCTGTTTACTTAAAGAACAAATCTGTCGACCCCAGAGTCGTTAAACATCGAACATATCTGTCCCGATGCTCTGAGTTCAAGTTCCACTAAAACAAACCTTGCTTCTTATCCCTCTGCAGTCGATAAACATTGTACAAATCACATACTGGGCTCGATTTTTGCACTCACTTACGATAGAGCGACGGAAATATTAAACCACTGGACGGACTCAATGTTTTAACGCATTTAGTTTCGACGTTCTACGTTATGAGTTCAAATCTCACATATATCGACTACACATTTCGTCGTTCCAAACTCAACAGTTACCTCCCCGCCCACCCCGTCCCGTGTATTGGGATAGATTCAACCAATTGGTCGCCTTCTTGTAAAATTTGCACTCTTGAATATTTGGGGGATATCTTAATTCGTCTCTTATTAAACACCATCTGCTTTAAAGTTAACTTCTATAAAAGAGATAAAAAATAGCTGGAAGCTTAGAGGCATCTGATAAAAAGATTTGGTTGTAGAAAAGAAAAGAATGTGAGGAGATTTTAGTTCACTTTTCAACTACAATAATAAATAGTTCACTCTTTTACTCTTTTACTTGTTTCAG
>NC_068982.1:134101300-134108200 GCF_001194135.2 Octopus bimaculoides
CGACGGGCTTCTTTCAGTTTCCGTCTACCAAATCCACACACAAGGCTTTGGTCGGCCCGAGGCTATAGTAGAAGACATTTGCCCAAGATGCCACGCAGTGGGACTGAACCCAGGACCATGTGGTTGGTAAGCAAGCTACTGACCACACAGCCACTCCTGAAACATTTCACATAATGTTTACAAAAGAAAAGAAATGAATCGTATTTATAAATTTTTACAAATGATAATAATAATAATAATAATAATAATAATAATAATAATAATAATAATAATAACGACGACGACGATGATGATAATGATGATGATGATGATGATGATGATGATGATAATAAATATTACTATTATTACTGCAAGAGCTCCGTGTTGCTGATGTGTGTGCAGCATCGTACTGTGTTTTTTGTTTTGTTTTGTTTTCTCTTTTTTGTTTTGGTTTGGGAAAGTACAAATTCTTCCCAGCACTGTATTGCATCAGTTTGTTTTGCTTTAGGATTTGGCTGGAGTCTTTTGTTGTATTAGCGTTTGTATTGTGTGTTGCGGGTGTGATGCGAGTTGTGGCCTTCTGTTGAGCATCCTACTTGTAGAGCCCGTATTGTGGAGGTTATTTATTTCATTGTGTATGGATTGTTTTATTTGAATTGTACTATTGAATTGATTGAATCTTGCGCGCACACACACATACACACACACACACGCTAACACACATACACATATATGACGGGCTTCTTTTAGTTTCCGTCCACCAAATCCACTCACAAGGCTTTGATCAGCCTAGATTCATCGTAGATGATACTTGCCCAAGGTACCACGCAGTGGGATTGAACCCGGAATCATATGGTTAGGAAGCAAACTTCTAACCACAGAGCCATGCCTGCGCCTATGCACACGTGCGCGCGCGAATATAACTACATGTATGTACACACATGTCCCCCCTACACACACACATCTATATTGCATTGCTATTGTGATACAATAACTAAATAATTCTGTTGAATAATATTCACTATCATCACAAAAATTTAACAAGAGCACTCAGAGAGCGCAAACTTCCGCCAAGGCAACATCAACGTACTCTCAACGATTAACCAGAGGTGATTTTTAAAATGAGAATATCTTAAATAAACTCGACCCCTCTCACAAACGAGAATACTACAAAAGAATACAACCGCTCTCAAAAATTAAGGAAAAACACAGGTAAAATAATCCAGAATCCTTGTCCGGTACCGGATCGATCCCCAAATCTAATCAGTTCGTACCAGACACGAGGTCAAACGTCCCTGAAATTTTCATCCGAATCCATCCAGCCGTTCTTGAGATATCTTGTCCACGGTCAAACAAGCAAACACGACTGAAAACAATACCTCCGCCTTCGCTTAGGCGGAGGTAATAAAGCTTTAGTCATTGTAACTTAGATACGGTGTACATTTCTAGCTGTATCATAGTACATAGAGTTTTTCTTCAGTATATTTCACAAATAAAGGTTTCATCATTTACCAGATTATAATAATGCTTGGTATGGCATGACCCGTAGACAGTCTAAAAGAAACTTCGATTAGAATAAAGTTTCAAATTCATTTCATGTACAGCAGTGATCTACTATGCTTCAAATTAACACAGTGGTAACATAGTGTAGCGAACAGACATAATTTTCCCTTCTATAAATACCAAAAAGACTAAACAATGCCTGTAATATATCTATATATAATAATTAACATCGAAACTTTACAACAAACTTAGTGTCTCAATAAAATTATATTTTCGACATGTGACAAAAACAGACGTGTTTATAGCCTTGGGAATGTCTTTTTTTCACATTTCTCCTAAACATATTCTCACGGTATTACACTGATTGTTCATTTTACTCCAATTGACGAAGTTGTTATCGAGAAGTAAGTCAGATTAAGGAAAATAAGTTAACCAAGGCCTATTAATAGGGAATTGAGAAGAAACCTTTTGCTCGTGTTTAAATTTGAAATCATCTCCTGGCGATGTTTCTGAAGACCTCCCCAAAAAATATGTTTTATGCATTAGGACAGTTATGGAAATCCCCATAGCTAAGGCTTTGAAATAAATAACTGTAAATTTATCTACATTATATATGTTTCAGGTATTCAATTTCTGGATTGGTTGGCGTGTTGTGTCCTTATGTAAGGCACTTCATTTTACATTACTCCACTCTTCCAGTGCTGGTACATCTCTCTCCCTCTCTTTAAATCTCTAGGCATAGCTGTGTTATAAAAAGTTCGCTCCTCCAACTGTTACGTATTCAGTGCCACTGTGTGGCACCTAGAGCAAGTGTCCTCTGCTACAACCTCGGGCCGAATAAAGCCTTGTAAATGGATTTGGTTGAGTCGGAAACTGAAGACGCCCGTTGTGTGTGTGTGTGTGTGTGTGTGTGTGTGTGTGTGTGTGTGTGTGTGTGTGTGTGTGTGTGTGTGTGTGTGTGTGTTTATATATCTATGTGTCTTTGGTTTGTATGTGTCCCCCTACCACCGCTTGAAAACCGGTGTTGGTGTGTTTATGTCTCCTTAACGTAGCGGTTCGTCAAAAGAAACCGATAGAATGACCATGCTTTAAGTAAAAACTAAATTCTGGGGTCGATTTCTTCGACCAAATAGTTCAAAGCAGTGCTCCAGCATGGTCACAGTCCAGTGAATGAAACAAGTAAAAGGTAAAAGACCAAAGATACCATTTCATATCAAGCTTCTTTTCACAGAATATCAACTCAAATAAAACGATTCTTTAAAAAAGGAAATATTTAAATACAGCGGAAATCGCCAGACACTGGCCATCTACCGAGCGGTTTGCTGCCGGATATTGTTGTTGTACTCAACACTATGCTCTTGTAGGAAGTAATGTTGGCACTGGATGGGTGCCACACAATTCCTTACATAAACGGGGAAGGAAAATAGCGGAACAAGAATATCCGAACAAATAAGAATCTTTATTTTTCAGCTGTATAAGCGTTACATCTTGGGACAATCAGTAGCCAGGTCGCCTTGGTGTGGAAGCAGCAGAATCGGTTTAATCACAATTGTGAATATATTCTTCACAGGTTAGCCAACGTCGTGTGGCGCCTTCGGAATTCCAGCTACACGGAGCTTGTCAAGTTGCGTGCGGCTCGGTCGGCAGCAAAGATGAAGAAAGTGAATGGCGGTCGATGACTGCGCATGCGCATAAGGAGCTTCCGGCAGACCTTCCGGAAGGCTCTAATGCCTGCGCATGCGTGGATAAAAATCCCAAAATGGCGACTGGAACCAGGTGTAACTACACTCTTTTCGCTTTCATTGTCCTGTGATTATTCATGCGATACACCTGTGTTCAGATCACAACCGCCACTGTTGACCACCCACCAGCTACAAGCACCCGAATAAGACTACTGCCAACCATTTTATGTGTTACGACAGCACAGCGCCGGGCCCTGCTCAATTGCGTTGTCGGGCCTTCATCGACACCAGTTGTTTAACGGTCGTTATATCATCAATTTTTGATCAGAAATTTTTAAAAGAAGGAATCTTCACTTATTTCCTACGTGTGTAGTGTTTACATTATTTTTCTTTTGATTTTATTCATATGGCAACGTTGAAACAATTTTCCTATCGTAGAAGATAAGCAAATGTGTACCAACGTCTATGTTGATAATGGTAAAAAAAAAAGAGCATAAGTAAAACAAAAAGTAATTTAGTAGGAATCAGACGCATTAAAATTTCAGAACAATAAATATTACAAAACAGTGTTAATCTCTGAAAATTATGTCCAGTAAAACAATCAAAAGCTTCAATCCTATATCGAAATTGGGTTCCATGTTTTGTTTCACCGTGAATATCACTTGATGTTCCATCTGTTAGGGTACCTACGAACTGTTGATGGATTTTCCTCTAAGGCGGTGCACTAACTGCTAGAAATAGCAGCCAAATTTCCACCAAATTGCATCCTTCTTTCTTAAATAAAGGACACATTGGATACAGTTAAAATGAAAGACGGGAGCAGACAGACGCAACAGCTTTGATCATAAATCTGTTCGACCAGGTCTAACTCGGAATCTGGGATTATAAGAATAGGGTTCAGTTAGTATGTCGGTTCGATGCCCCGAAAACTAAGAAGGGGCCCGTGACTCTGTCGGGTTCACTCTCTGAAACACTTCGTCCTCCCCTGAATTTTTAGAGAATCCCTTACTTTTCTCATTGCCTGAAAAAAGTCTTGTTTTGCCTAACCAAGTTTCTCAAGACTCGGTTAGAGACTAAAATCAATGAAAACGGCAATTTATATACTAATCATTTGAGAGTTACGTGCCTTGTTTATCTACTAATACTACTAATGTACACAAGCCATCAATGTACAACCAACCACTTTAAATAGTGTATTAACTGCGCCTCTCAAAAGTATAAATTACATAGTGTATTAAAATATAAATTAAATAGTGTATCAACTGCGCCATCTACGGTTCTCAAAACTATAAATTACAACCTCACTTCCTTCTTCACGGTTGTAGTCAACCAAAAAGAAAAGGCCGTGTTGTTGGAACAAATTCAAGACTATTTTTGCAACCTTTTCCTATTCAGTATTATTTTGGTGGGAACAATTTCGCTACTGTGAACACTACACTGTGTAACTTAAGAGAAAGAGACTTTAACAGTTTTTGCTTAAGGCTGTATAACTACTTAAAAACCCATTTATTATATCTCTATGCAGTAGCAAGTTTGTTTTACGGTTGAACACTTCTACACACTATCACTTCCGATCTAAGGGCAATGGATTGGTGTAATCGTTAGAGCGTCAGATAAAATTCCGCGTGGTGTTAGTTCCAGCTCTTCATGTTCTGAGTTCAAACCCATCCTCGATCAGTTTGTTTTATTCCTTTCGAAGCTGTTAAAATATCAAATACTCTGTTGATTAAATCGACTGAATGGCATTACCCAAAAAATTTACATACATACATACATTTATATGCAGTTAAGTATATTGTAAAGAGCCATTCTTATCACCTCGCATCGCACGGTCCTACCTACAAAATGATGACCCCGACGTGATCACGCACCTCAACCATTTAGTGACCCGACTTAGGACACGCACCTCGTCCATTTACAAACTGGTGACCCCGTGAAAAGTACCATCCCTCGGTCACTTACTAAGTTGTGACCTCGTCAAGAACAAAGATCTTCAAATTCTTTGTTCAGTGTCAGCTTTAATTTTACTTTAATGACCAACCGTCCTTTCTAATTTCACCTCTTCGCTACAGAAATATCTTCCTTTTATCGTTTATTTTGTCTTCCGCAAAATGACTGGTGAGGGGATATCTGTAGCGTACACTCGAGTGAAATTCCTCTCTCCCCTTTATCATATATACGTGCATTCGAACGTAGCAGGTAACAGTTAGCCTTTGGCCGCTATTTGGATCCCGTTGTGTCCACTACTCTGATTGGTTGGTATTGGCACAATTTGTCTCTTACTCGATTGCGCCAACTACTGCGTATAACTGAGATCACGTGGGACAACCTGTTCACAACCCCGTTTGAACCTATTGTTCCTTATAAAAACTCACCTTCTCCTCTTTTCGAAGTCTTTTGGTTCCGTACCTTTTAAGGTCTAGCCACTGACCACAAAGACACAACCAGTTCCAGCGACAACGCCAGACGACAACACCATCACCACCACAGCAGCCACGTTGAGACCTACCAATTTCGTCCAACAGCATTACACCAGTCTCTTTCTTCGTTGCCACCATCATCTTCGTTAACATCATCTCTCTACGTACACAGCTCAACAGACAACTCGCCCAGGTTCGTGAATAACGTCACCATGGATCAACAGTGAATATACAACCTGCAAGAAATCCTGTATCAAGTGACCCAGGCAACAGCATCACAGCCAAAACTTCACGTACGACATGTACCTGCAACTGGCTCAACATCATGGCCGCAACTTCTTGATACAGTATTTCGACTACCGTGTACTAATGATAATGAACTGGTATTATTTATCTTACTTGTGTCTATGAACTCACTTCTCTCTTCGATGGATATAGATTCTTTCACTGTCTGCTTCATTGCTATTCTTATATGTACTTAACACACGCGCATGCATCTATGCTTACGCACACACATACACTTTGTTCTCATGACGGCCTGTCTATTTATTATTCTGTATACATGACGCGCACACAGACACACATGTTAACATGTCAATAAATCTTTTAACCATTCTATGCAGTTGTCTCCTTTTTCTCTCTGGCACTTATATGCACTATTCAATAATATTTATTGTATCGACCGTGTGATGTACTAAAGAGCCATTCTCGTTACTTCGCATCGCACGGTCCGAAGGACATATGATACTTCAACTCTCGGAGGTAGAGACTTGAAGAACCATATGGCCTTCGGCTTTAGAATCTGACGAGTCGTCCATGAGGCTAAGCGCTTTATGGAGGCGAAACCGCTGGTCACCCTACGATCAGACATAGACTTAACTGCATATAAATATATTACCGCTCTATGTTTTAGAGTGTGCTTCTTCTTCGGATATATGATATATTGACGATATATATATGTATATATATATTTCGTTATTGTATTTGGTTTGCAAGATTCTTTATGTGAATTCGTGCGTTGAAGTATATTTTATTGTGTCTGGAGAGAGTCATTCTCTTTCAGTGCATTATTAATTTAACACACTCACCGGTCCGATTTCCACTCATTTACTTATTTTTACTAAAATTTTCGTTGCATCTTGCAACCTTGTCAATAGTCATTGACTCTGTCCGTTATTGGAACTGCGTTCTTTCTTTTCTTTTGTCTCCTTTCTTTTTTTTTTTCTTTTCTTCTTTTTCTTATTTTCCTTTTCTTCGTTTTCTTTTTTTATGCAGTCCCGATAACAGACAGAGTTAACGACTATTGAAAAGGTTGC
>NC_068982.1:134108628-134114195 GCF_001194135.2 Octopus bimaculoides
TATATATATATATATATAGAGAGAGAGAGAGAGACAGACAGACAGACAGACAGACAGACAGACAGACAGACAGACAGACAGACAGACAGACAGATAGATAGATACATACATACATACATACATACAAATATATTATTAATAATAGTAATATTAGTGGCAATTCAATATTCATATATACGCACACCAAATATAAATACATCGCGAAAAGGCAATTAACTGCGGTATTGGTCCGGCGATATTATCTCTTATGAACGTACTGTGTTTAACTACTCATATTTATAAGTAACAGACGAAAATCGTCCAGTGGCGATGGTGTGAACGCGTGATACACGTTTCTGCCTCGTTGCTATTTTCCCTGAGTGTAATCAGCAGACAAGCATATCATAAAATATCAACAATTTTGACGTTTGAGCGAAGGGGCGCTGAGGGAGACAGCCATGACAGTTGGAGTTGCAATAACGTTGAGACTGGTTTGCTGGTAAAGTTTTGCTCACCAGGTCGAAAAGATAGCTTTGCAGGTAAATATTTGGTAGAAGTATAGCAAATAGTGTAGGAATGTTAACTCAGAGGACTCTAGTAGTGTTGTAGTGTGGTGTAATGCAGCAGTAGTGCTGATAGTGACATTGCCACGGACAACACACCGAGGTTGAGAGAAAATCTAACAAAGACAACATTAAAAAACATACCAAACAACAATAGCAACAACAACGTTGAAAGATGAAGGAATGGTTCAAAAACAAAAGCATGTTGCATAACCGGAAAATATTCGTTCAGAAAGCCGAAACAATGTTGCTGTTTTCCGCAACAGGGATTTCCTGCCATTCCCATTAACCTGAGCAACCACCGCCATTGTAGAAATCGTTGAGAGTTAAAGGAGCTTTAGCAACAATAACAACAACAGCAACCATGAAGGAGAACAAGAAAACATTATTAACAATTACAACACTAATCACAAGATGCTCAACAACAGCAGCAACGACAACAATAATACTTCCACCGCCGCAGATGGCAACATCACCTACAGGGGTTATTGTAAAGGGATTACAAGAACTGGAGAAAATCCAACAAAACGGTCAATATTAGAGAAATAATCATTAAGAGAGGCTAGGAAACTAATACCTAAGACATACCACCGAAGAAATTGAAGAATGTTGCCTGATGCACGGTAACATACCAATGCATATGAGCAAAGAGCCAATGCATGGAAAAAATGAAGGTGACGGACATGCCGCCAGAAATGTATGTGTGTGTGTGTGTGTGTGTGTGTCTGTGTGTGTGTCTGTGTGTGTGTGTGTCTGTGTGTATGTGATGCTAGAATCCGTCGTAAGCAATGAAAACAAAAACATCTTAAAAGTGTACAAACTGCACCACTAAAAAAACTCTTGTCCCAAGTTTAGTTTGACCAAATTCTAGCGTCTGCTCTTTTGTTTGTTATAGAGGGAACATGTTCCACTGGCCAGGTGGATCATTTGCTCCGAACGCCCTATTCTAGGCGGGACAAGTGTGCCATAACAGTTGATGCGCAGATATGAGCCGAGGCTGCAGCATTTACAAGGATTCAGAGACAGTGAGCGAGTCTGGTCGTTCTTTGTTACAACTCACCTCGTTAACGGAGTTACAGTCCCGAAACAAGCTTAGAAGACCCAGATTGGGCAGATAGCATCTAAAATGTTGTCAGGTGCTCACAACCTGTTGTTGTGAGGCACGAAATAAAGTTGTTTTTATCTCGAGTTGCAATCGGCGGCAATCACTCCAGGCATCGGATCACGGGAAAACCAACCAGACCTCACAGTTGTAACTACTTTCTTGCTAGCATTCAGTTTTACACGCTGATAGCACAAGGTTTGAAACTTTTCAGTATTAAAATGCATGCTATTCTTCTCAGCCCACTTGTATATTTTATCCAACTCATATTACAGGGCATAGCGTCTTCAGGATTCTGTATCACCTGTGAGACTTTTGTATCATCTGCATAACTTGTGATCGTGGCTCTCTGTGTGGCTGACGGCATATCTGTAAAGGCCGTTATGAACAGTAATGATCCCAAAACAGTGCCTTGCGGAACACCGCTCACTATTTGCGTGTCATTGGTTCACATAGTAGTTAACCCATAGCTGGGACCATAATAGGTGCTACTATCTGGATCAGAGTTGACCTGAGAACAACAGGGGCCAAGAGTTGCTGCCACACTCCTCAAAACCCTGAAACTTTCATACCAGGGGCCCCGACTACTGGGTGCAGTTTAAAGTCATTGGCATCCTTCAGAAAGTCATGCAGCCATTCTCCCAATTTCCCGATTATGCCGAGATCACGCAGTTTGTGACATATCTTTCCAAGATCGACTTTATCGAAGGCCTTTGCAAAGTCGATAAGCATCACATCCACATTTGAGTGATTGAGCAGCTGTTTTAACAGCCAGTCATAGTGTTGTAAGAGCTGAATCAAGCAGCTTCTTCCTAGTAGGAAACCATGTTGGGTGTCAGTCAGCAAGTCATTTTCTTAAGGTAAGCGATTAGTTTTCTTCTGACTATTCATTCCATGACTTTACTGATGTGCGAGGTCAGAGCGATAAGTCTGTAGTTTTTGGTCTCTGCTCTGCTACCTCCTTTATGAATAGGGCATATTTTGCCCTCCTTCAGCTTGCTTGGAAGTTTGCCAGTTGCAAGGAATCTCTGAAAGAGGGACTGCAGTGGCCTTGTTAGGACTCGCTTACATGCGTTTAGAAGGATTGCTGGAGATCATCTCGTGACTGAGTAAGACCACTTTCTAAACTTAGTAAAGTCCATGCAAATGTTCCAAGGATCCGAGAAGTTCCAGTACATAAATTTGTTTTGAGTGGGTAAAGTGTTGCACAGCACTGAGCCCACATTTCATTGCAATTAGCTCCGAAACCAGTGGAAAGACAACAGAGATTGAGACGACCAGAATCCAGTTGCACTTCAGGTTTTTTTAATAACGATTTACCTTCTCCTTGAAGGAAGTTCTAATGAGAAATAAGGGTCCTTCACTCCCAAGGGTTCACATAGTAGTTAACCCATAGCTGGGACCATAATAGGTGCTACTATCTGGGTCAGAGTTGACCTGAGAACAACAGGGGCCAAGAGTTGGTGCCACACTCCTCAAAACCCTGAAACTTTCATACCAGGGGGGGGGGCTACTACTGGGTGCAGTTTAATGTCATACCCAAGACGTATGTGTGTATGTGTGTGTGTATGTGTGTGTCCCCCTCCAATACCGCTTGGCAACCGTTGTTGGTTTATATGTGTGTGTGTGTGTGTGTGTGTGTGTGTGTGTGTGTGTGTGTGTGTGTGTGTGTGTGTGTGTGTGTGTGTGTGTGTGTGTGTGTGTGCGTGCGCGTGCGTCTGAGTACATTTGGCAATCAAAGTAGCCCAACCTTGAAACTGAACGAATCATCTGAATGGGTTTAATGAATGACATTAAAATCCATAAAGTTACAGACGCAAAAAAGTGGGTGTATATTCGTAATATTTCGTGTAGAGACGTTTTTCAAAGAACAACCCTGCCCTAAATGAACGTGTAGAAGATAGTATATAATAGAGTTGAAAGCACACCCAGAATATAGTAAAGAAAACATTATTTGATTTTTTTTTCTGGGCTGTAGTTTATTAGCATTTAGGATGGATGCATATATAATCTCAAGAGTATGTTTGTTATTATAAATTTTTTCTCAGATGATAAATGTTTTCTCATAACAACGACTTTCTTGTTATTAATGGGACTTTTTATTCATTTTTGTTTGTTTTGTTTATTTTCAAACTATTTTAACAGTGTCCCGCATTTAATTTATCGTTACGAAGTCTTTCTTAAAACACTCATCGCTTGAAAGACGTGGGCGCCACACCTCGAATTAATCGCTCGGCAATGGTTTTATTTTAATGAAACTATTATCAGAATATTCGACGAGGCCATTCTCGAGGCTCACATACAAACTGACATAGAATACGTATATGCATGTATAACAGCACACACACGCATGCACACACACACACACACACACACACATTCTCTCTCACACATACACACACACTTTTGTATGTATAGGAGTGGCTGTGTGGTAAGTAGCTTGCTTACCAACCACATGGTTCCGGGTTCATTCCCACTGCGTGGCACCTTGGGCAAGTGTCTTCTACTATAGCCTCGGGCATACCAAAGCCTTGTGAGTGGATTTGGTAGACGGAAACTGAAAGAAGCCCGTCGTATATATGTATATATATGTCTACATGTATGTGTGTATGTTTGTGTGTCTGTGTTTGTCCCCCCAGCATCGCTTTACAACCGATGCTGGTGTATTTACGTCCCTGTAACTTAGCGGTTCGTCAAAAGAGAGCGATAGGATAAGTACTAGGCTTACAAAGAATAAGACCTGGGGTCGATTTGCTCGACTAAAAGGCGGTGCTCCAGCATGGCCACAGTCAAATGACTGAAACAAGTAAAAGAGTAAAAGAGTATGTGTGCGTTATAATTTATATATGTATCAGTGTATGTGTGTGTGTGTGTGTGTGTGTGTGTATACATATATGTATAAGTATATGTTTGTAAGTATGTATATATATGTGTTTGTGTGTGTGTATATATATATATATATATATACATGCTTACATATTCATACATACATACATATATACACACACAGAGACATATGCGTGTGCGCGAGTATATGTAAGTCTATGCGTTACTAAAGCTGTTTTAAACATCACTTTTCATGTCACTATGAAAGTTTAACTCTAGTAATGGTGGGGAGCAGTAAAACATGATAGAATTAAAAATAGAAGGTTAAAAATATATATACATATGCAGCAAACAAAATTAAAGAAATTGTTTTTAAAAAGTAAGTCAAGAAAAAACGTGGAAGCAAAATAAGATCTTTGTAGCAAGCAGACGATATATGAAGAAGAAGGAATGTCACGTGGTATGTGGGTTGTGAGACGTTCTAATATTTGTGAGGCATAGACATGGCGATGAACAGATAAGTCCATCTGGAATAGTGTGTGCATGTGTGAGCCTGTGTGAGCCTGTGTGTGTGTATGTGCGCGTGTGCGAACAATGATTGACTGTTAGTGTGTGTAAGGTGGAGATCAGTTAAGATTCTTTCTCCATATGTGACACAGATTCATTAAAAATCATCGAGATGCACGCATAACAGAATGAGAGAAAGAATGAAAGAGGGGGCGGAGTAGGACAAAACGTAAAAACAAAAAATAGTATTCATGCTATAAATGTATGTTTGTATACAAACTATGTTCAAATATATAAACTTGACGCTCAGTCTGTGTATAGACGTACATATTATGGAAGCAAGCATGGCTATTGGTTAAAAAGTTCGCTTCGTAATTACGACATCCGGGGTTCGATATCACTACGAATATGGCATTTTATTTTTTTATCTTTCATTTGTTTTAGTCGCTAAACTGCAGTCGTGTTGGGACACCACTTTACGATGTTTATTCAAACAAATCGGCCCAAACATATTTTTATTAAGTTTGGTTTTTATTCCATCCATCCATTTTGCCGAACCACTAAGTTTCGGGAATGTTAATGTGTGTGTG
>NC_068982.1:134114567-134115576 GCF_001194135.2 Octopus bimaculoides
TAATGACCTCTGTTCCTCAGAGTTGGCTAGTATCATGTCCCCTCCACTCAGATATTCCTGAACTAGCTTTCTTATTTCTCCATTGCCCACAAGGGGCTAAACATAGGGGGGGGGACAAACAAGGACAGACGAAGGGACTAAGTCGATTACATCGACCCCAGTGCGTAACTGGTATTTAATTTATCGACCCCGAAAAGATGAAAGGCAAAGTCGACCTCGGCGGAATTTGAACTCGGAACGTAACGGCAGACGGAATACCGCTAAGCATTTCGCCCGGCGCGCTAACGTTTCTGCCAGCTCGCCGCCTTCTGAACTAGCTTTCTTGCCAACTCTTGACGCTTACATGACTTCCACACAACCTCTAACTTCCACACTAACTACTATATCCATTTCCTCTTCCCCAAAACAACATTGGCTCCCTGGAATCTTCTTCCCTACTTCTTTTTTATTCAGGTAAACTATGATAGAAGACATTATTTTCTTGCATATTTGTTGAATCTCCGGGACGAGATGAGTTTATAAGTCCTCTAAAACCAGTGAAATTGTTATCGTTAACGTTCTGTTTAAAATATGTCAAGACCCTTGTGACAAGGTTTCACATAGATTCTGGCTGAAGGGTGCAAGTGTTTGTAGAATGAATACATTATAATCAAATGTGAAGTTAGTCATGTTCATCGAACAATTAGAATATTCACGGTGAAGAGCACAATACAGAGAAACAGAAAACATCGTAAAGAAAAACGGGAAATAAACGCGACTGTTGACTGCTCGGATTTACACACATACACCCACCATTCTAAGTTACGACATACGTCACAGCTGGAGTAGTTTAGTTGTAAATTGACCTAAAACTTACATCAAACTCGTGCCGAATATTTATCGATTGGGAATCAGAACTATTGTCACGGGGCTTTGTAATACAAATTATATTTTATTAGTCATTGGTGTGAGTGTGTGTGTGTGTGTGTGTGTGTGTGTGTGTGTGTGTGTGTGTGTGTGTGTGTGTGTG
>NC_068982.1:134116875-134121409 GCF_001194135.2 Octopus bimaculoides
TATATATATATATATATACATGCTTTTATACGAAGAAATATGTACACGCGCGTGTGTCCGCTCACATACACGTACACAAGCTCATGAACACATTTTGCCGATCTTTCTTCCTCAATCTAAATCTCTCTGCATTTACCTTTATCGTTCATCTCATGTCCTCTGTCCAACTACAAACTGTCTATACAATATAAGCAAGCGTTACTAACACAGGATAGCTCTAGTTTGGTTAGCTGTGCACATTTAGGGAGTATAGTTGGAATGACTGCTAACACAAGTTGATTCTTAATCGCCGGTTTCAATCTTGATCAAAGCAAACCAGTGATCAAATGGTCTTCAGACGTTATCAACCCAAATTTATCCCCGCACTCCAATTCCAGGCACAGTATATCAAGGACAGTATTTGTTAATGCTTTTGTTTTCAAAACCGGTGATGAGATGAAAAAGTTAGTTTTCTAATTGATATATTTCTTTTTTTAATCGAGCTATATACAAACCTGAGAAATGATACTGTAAAAGGTATGATACCAGTCATTCAGCTTAGCAGCCGCTGATTACGTTATAGTTTGGTAATGGAAGGTTAAGGGCTTCCTGGATGCCTGCCAGAGAACAGTGTAAAAGTGCTTCGTGGATGAGCGAGGTGCTGTTACGTAGAAGGTCTCAGGCTCAACTCGCTTAACAAAGTGAAACTCTTTCTTTAAGTACGAGTTTTACTACGCATGCGCAATTCGAGGGGCTTCCGGTGGTGAAGTCCCCTGCGCATGCGCAGAATAGTACTTCCTCAATAGCGGCTATAATTTCGCGCCACTACAATACAGTTCTTGATGAGCTTCAGAGAACAAAGTTATTTTTTAAGAAAAAGATAATAATTTTGTACCGCTTCCTTTAATTATATCTCAAATAGCCAACATGCAGGCAGCCCTTGTTGGGGGACCCCTCACGCTTTGGTTTTGGTTTAAAGTAGAAATCATCGAGATTTTTAAAATAGTTTTCAAAACCAGTACTGGAAATTCGTAATGTTAAAGTACGGAAACAGGAAACTTATACGACATCAGTGAATGTACAAGTAAATGTTTGCAAGGACAGTGACTTCCATTAAGGTAGGTTTTAAAACAAATACTTTTAGTGAACAGGAATTCGAAATTGAGATGACTTTCCGTTTAGAAATCTTAAATGAGAGCGAAGGAAATGTGATATATATTGAATATACTGAAGCTGTCTCCGACACAGAGACAAAATACTGCTGAGGTATGTGATAGACTTGTGAGTCAACGTTCTATATAAGTGTAAAGGATATAAGTGATGTTTAGCTAAAAGAAAAAAAAAAGAAAAGAAAAAGGTGGGAGCTTAGTGGTTAAGGTGTTGGACTCATGATCGCTAGATTGTAGTTTCGATTCCTGGACCAGGTGACGCGGTCCAGGAATCGAAACCACATACATACATACATGGTATGGTTATAAACGTGGAATTCCTTTCAGCTTAGGATTAATGTAACTAGCGGATGGAAAAATGTATTAATGCATTACAATATATGTTTCTGCACCCCACGTTTATAACCATACCATGTATGTATGTATGAGGTTTCGATTCCTGGACCGCGTCGCCTGGTCCAGGAATCGAAACCACAATCTAGCGATCATGAGTCCAACACCCTAACCACTAAGCTCCCACCTTTTTCATGTTAATAAGATATTACTTAAGATTACTCATGTTATGTAAACAACTTACCCATGCAAGTGCTACCAGTAGAAAGCTCCGCATATCGGAAGCCAGCAAGTATAAGGGGTCATCAGAAGAAAGAATCCTTGGCACCCTGGTAAATCTGCAGCCACCTCCAAATAGCCGTTCCACTTATCATCACTCACAGGAACTTTCTTCGTCTTCTTGAAACGGATCTTCTGTTCTGAGCGTACGAAGGTAATGAAATCTCTGGTTGGTTCTTTCAATGGTTTTTTTTGCCACTGTTGATGAGAGAAATTTAGTTCTTTGTAGCTTTGAAGATAACCTCAAGTACCAGATTGTGTCTCCATGTATATCTATTCAATGCCAGTGAACAGTTAGAATGAATATGTTTCAGCGTTCTGACTTTTCAGCATCTACATAAATCATTTTCTGAGACGTTTCATCTTACTAGATTTGTAGGCGATGGAAAGATCAGAGGATGAACGAATCAGAAAACTTCGCCGTGTTGTAGTCCACCTCCATATCTCATTCCAATTTATTTTTCTCTCAACAACGAGTCCCTCCAATTTCGTTATCTGCCCTTTTTGAACGCATTGGATCAAGTGAAGCTCTGTTCTCTCTGTTTCCCTTGCTTTGACGCTGTTGCTAACAACAGATCTGCATTCGCTCCGCATCATGCATGCAAACGGTCTGAACCAATCTGCGCTAAATCCAAGACCTTTCCGATGAATTTGCGTCGCACCCACCATGTCTCGGTGTGTAAGCGAAGACAGGATGTCATCAGTCTTTCCTTTTGCTTTCCACTTGCTGGCTGTTTTTATATCTGGTGGATTATGCCTGATTTCTATATCCTTCGACACTCTCAACATCATCACCGTTCCTACCTTACATAGTTTATAAAATTCGACTATTGACGCCAGTGGTAACTGCAACGAGCCTCTTTTACGATAGAGAGCTGAACTATCCAATATCCGAGGTAGGCCTAGCCACTTTCTAATAAACTTGTATATTAGAAGTGGTCACGAAAGGCGCAGATACAAGCCGAACTGTAAGCACCATATTTTATATTTACCTGATAACTTTGAGCTATCAATTGCTGTCAACCCATCCTCTGCTTGTTTCATAATTTGCATCCCACGACTCCTATTTGACAATGTTCCAGCTTATACACGCCCCAAGCTCTTAACGAGTTCTTCCTTGACTGTTGGAATGTTTTCTTCAGATATTTTAAACTTAACTTCTTTTTATACTCTCTTAATAAATGTCAGACTACGCGACTTTTTTTGCCCTGAATCACATCGTTGACCACTTCACAAGCTCGTCTAGCCTCAAGAGGGCATTCTGCATGATTTGCTTGTCTGTCGACAGAAATATTGCGTCATCCATGAAGGCCTTCTTAGGTGATTGTACATGGGCGATTTGTTCCGAAAAGTCCGCTGCATTCAAAATCATCTCCATGACTAGAATAAACCACGTGACAGATATTGTGCAACCAGCAGCAATGCCAATCTCCAATCGGTACCAATCTGTTGTATAATTTCCAGCTGCAAATCTCATCTCGAAATTGTCATTAATTTTGCTACCTTCTCCGGAATGTGGAAATGGTCCATGGCTCTCATCAGTAATTCGTGCGGCATTGAACCACATACATTAGCTAGATCAAGCCACACCACGTTCAGACTTATCTTGTTCTGTTTGGCATCCTAGACCGCTTTCCAGATCGAAAAAACAATGCTCAATGCATCCAGGGATTTCGGCCTTTTGAACATATTCATCAACATATCCATTACTCTGTAGATATGTCACTGTTCTTGAGAGAAGATTTTGCCTTCCACATTCAATAAGGACATCGGCCTAAACTGTTTTATAGTCAAGGACGGGTCATTCGGAGTTTTCTTTTCTCAGTCGAATTCCAGATTATCTTTGCAGTTTCGGCTGGTTATACCCGAGACTGCTCCAATCTGGCCAGCCCCAAGAAAAATCTAAGCTAAGAGCACTAGATTCCTTGGAAGAAAGCAGCGTATGTATACGAAAACAAGGACGAAAATAAACGGAGAAATGGTACACAAATATAAATGTAAACAACAGGACATTAACAACTAGTGTCTTTCGACTAAGGACGAATTAAATTAAGCTGGTGTGGAAGTGAAGCCTTACGGCAGGGACATAAGAGATGAGAGGCATGGGAAGGAATATAGATGTTGCACGGATGGTAGTCGAACCAAGAAAGAAAGGTCAGGCTTGGCCGAATACCGTCACGCGGAAGGAGAGGAGAGAGGTAGAAGCAGAAGGATAGAAGAATTAGAGAGGGACGAGAAAAAAAGAAAAGGGACAGAGTGAAGTGAAAGAGAAGGGAAGGTGAGAATGAAGGAAGGCCAAGAAATGTGAGAGAGGTGGAGCAAAAGAAAGAGTGGAAAGAACGAAGTAAGTGTGAAGGAGCTGAAAGAAAGAAACAATAAGAGAGTCGTACAATATATATATATATATGTCATTACTTTTCTCTCTCTCTCTCTATCTCTTGTTACTCGTCCTTCGCCTCTCACCGTTACTACTACTATATATCTCTCTCTCTCTACCTCTCGTTGCTCACTTTTATTCTACTTCCTCCCCTCCTTTTCCCTCTGCTACTCTTTCTCTTCACACAGCCTTGGTCACGTGTGTCCGGCTGCTATTTCTTTTCATTCTTGGAATCATCAAGCTCGCACGTACTTCTTTGCCCCTCCTGTACGTGCTTCACAGCGTTCAAGACATACACACTTCACGTCTGGCTGTACAGCCTTTTTGTTTGTTTATTTCACCGTTTCGTTTTCCTGTCTTGTTTTCCGTCCGCCACTACCCTCCACGAAAACAATTT
>NC_068982.1:134122244-134127919 GCF_001194135.2 Octopus bimaculoides
ATCACGCTTTGAAATTCGGAGTACCAAGAAGGTTGAATCAAACTATTTGATCCATATATATATGTGCATATACATAGGGTGAGTGAGTGGGTGCTTATGCACACACACACATATGTATATATATATATATATATATATATATATATATATATGAAAAAAATCTCGACACTGCCACAATCAGACAGCCAGATAACTCGTGTTCAAATTCTGCAGGTGTTTTGTTGTATTCCTAGTCAGGACACATTAATCTGTGTGTGGGTGTGGGTGTGAATCCCTTCTATCTATTCGATTACATAAGAATTTGTTGTGAAAATATTTTCGAGAGATAGGGAGATGAATTTAGGAAATTTCACACGAGTCGGCTTTGTTTCCTCATAACTTTGAGGAAATGGTTATTCTTATTTATGAAATTTTCTACAAATGGTGTAGATTCCGATTATATCGAAATTTGTTATGAATATTAAACTCGACTCCCACGGCTTGACTGGTACTTTTTTTGTTTCATTGAGATCCCAGAGGGTTGAAAGGCAAATTCGGCCTCGGCAAGATTTGAAGTTGGGTTTTAAAAGGCCGCAATTAAATATCGTAGGCATTTCGTCTCTCA
The DNA here is from genome assembly GCF_001194135.2 of Octopus bimaculoides. Lineage (NCBI taxonomy): Eukaryota > Metazoa > Mollusca > Cephalopoda > Octopoda > Octopodidae > Octopus > Octopus bimaculoides. The sequence continues at coordinate 134,122,849 of NC_068982.1, forward strand.
GCCAATTCTTCCGATCATAAGCTCTTTTATGGACACAGTAAATATTGTTTTATTGTTTATAAAATTATTCTGTAAAAGTTAATTAGGTCAGTCTAAGTAATTACAGGCTCCTTTATTAGTTCATTGAGCGTTATTTACTCTACATAAGTTAAATATCCGAAGGTCTAAAAAAAATTCTAAGGTTTGGTGTTTTTACGTCTATACAATTTTACATAAGCGATAATTAACTCAGTTTAATTAATCTTGGTAGTCTCTACTGTAAATTGATGATTTACTTGTAAATTAAGTGAATGTAGTATACCGTTTCTATCTGGTCCGTTTCGTTTTGTACGGGAGGTTGCTGTAAACGTAAATATTCGACAATTTTACTGAAAAGAAAATTAATAAACTTCCTAAGCAACATCATTTACTACTGCTCTCTAGTTTTGACAATTCGGTGGTCTTTACGATAATTTTGAAGTACTAATGTCTCTAAGATGGCGTACACTCGGCTTTGCTTTTCTTTTTTTTTTTTTTTTCGGGGTCGATTAAACAAACACCAGCCCAAATACTAAGTCGATAAATCGACTTATACCCCTCACCGGAACTTGAGGTTTTGAAAATATGTCAGAAATCGATAATATTAAGTATCATTAGTTAAAAAAAAAAATAATAAATAAATAAAATAAAGAAAAGAAAAGAAAAACGTTTCGGCAATCCATGATACTTTCTATCAGTGGTTCCGAAACTTTTTCAGGCTGCCGCCCCTACTTGGTTCTAAAGCCAAATTCCTAGTGCCACCTCACCCCCACCCCTCACTCACCATCACAGACCATTTTCTGCAGCATATTCAAAACAACAGTATTTTCAACGACCCCAGGAGTGCAGTACCGTCCACTTTGGGAACCGCTGCCTTATATGATGCTGAACTAACCGCGTTGCAAAAGTAACGTGCTACAAATTCCACATTTTCAAAGGATTTACGCTAAATATAAATATTTTGTTACTTTGTTACTGTTCTGCCTTCAACTTTTCTGAACAACTAAACGATTAAAGTTGATCCAGTATCTGGAATACTTCCAACATCCGAAACATTTCAAATTAAATGCTTGTAAGCTATCGCTTCCAGTTCTATTATTGCGCTCTAGCTTTATTACGACAGAACTATAATAGTTTCTGTCTTTTCTTTCTTCTTCTTATGAACGACTGGATTCTAAGGTTGATTTAATATTCTACATAATTCATTTTAAAGCAAACAAATAACAGGTAAATAATAAGTAGACATATTTCATTTTTGCCAGTAGTCAATAGATTTGTTCTTATATCTCTAAATCGTTGTATTAAACTCGTACATTAATTAACTAACTTTCTGTAAATACATTACTACTCTAACTTTTAGAGTGTGCTTCTTTTTCAGATAGATGATCCACTGACGATATATATATTTATTGTCAATGTAGGCATATGAAAGGTAGGTCTAGCAAGATTGTTGAGATGCTTGAACGAAGGCGTGTTGACGTGAGTTGCATCCAAGAAGTAAGGGGGAAAGGTGCTTCAGCCAGGTTTCTCATAGGTATAAAATCTTCTGGGAAGGTAACAGCGATGGGGTAGGTGGTGTGGGCATACTTCTCACAGAGAAATGGGTGGATAAGATCATAAAGGTAGTTAGAGTGTGCAACACTGTGCATCATTAACCAGCAAGAGGAGCTGTCCTCTTCGGGTTAAAAAATCGCAGTAAAGTCCATTCAAATGGACAGCCATGTTGAAGCAGCTACGAACATTACTTGTTAGTACAACTACTGTATTGATCTCGACTTTAGAACTAGCATTTTTGTTTATATATACATATGCTTGACCGTTAAATTCACAAGTTTTTTTTTTATTCTCTCTGTTTATTTTCTCTGATTCCTTTCTGTTGAAGTGTATAGGATCGAAACATAAAAGACTTTTTCACTTTCCCAAGTGTCAAACTAATACACTTGCTTATTGTTCATACACCTATCTTCGTCTATTGTTTTTCTATAAATTTCAACTATCATAGTAACGTATGCTGAGGAATCTAAGGCTATTATGCCAGTGCAGTAACCAGTCCACATAAGTCCAAATACTTGAATGTATGCTGGGAGATTATCTTAGACCATTTGTCTTTGGATGGTTGGTTTCTGTAGTTATTATCAGTGTATTTTGGCAATTTGAATAAGAGTTTTAACTTATTTCCAGCAGGCAGACATATTGAGTATGTCTTTTGATTAATTTTAGTCCTTCAAATATTTAATACCTTTGGGAGGGGGGGGGGATGCAATTGCCTATATCATTGATTCTGTTATTATCATTTTTTTTAATTGTTACACTAGATAATACAGAGTCAATGATATCTTCACAAATTATTTTTTCGTGAATTATTTGCTCCATATTGAAATTATATATCATCATCATCATCATCGTTTAACGTCTGCTTTCCATGCTAGCATGGGTTGGACGATTTGACAGAGGACTAGCAAGCCAGAAGGCAGCACCTGCTCAAATGGTGCTATTTACGGGCCACTAGCATGGAAGCCAGACAGCTGCTCTGGCAATGAACACGCTCGGACAGTGCTGTTAGTGTTTCACTGGCGCAGGTGCCAGTCATCGAATATGGTCCAATTACGATTTCAATTTCACTTGCTCCAACAGGTCTCCGCAAGCAGAGTATAGTGTCCAATGAAGGAGAGGTTGGCATTGGTGCCAGTCGTCGGATTTGGTTCGATTTCAATTTCAGATTTCAAATTCACTTGCCTCAACAGGTCTTCGCAAGCAGAGTTTAGTGTCCAATGAAGTAAAGATACAAATAAGTGAGCTGGCTACCCTTCTGGCAGAGGCCACAGATTATATATATAGCATATATCATAACTTACCAGTTCAGCAAAAGAAACCAATTGAATAAGTACCAGGTTTAAAAAAATAATCTCAGGGGTTGATTTATTCAACTAAACTTTCTTCAAAGCAATGTCTATGCATATCCACAGTCTAAAGACTGAAATAAGTAAAAAATAAAAGAAAGATACTTGCATGTGTCCAAATTTATTGCATACTTTGTATTTTATGTACAATATACTAATACTTTTTTCTTTGGTTTACATTATCTTTTTGAAACTGCAGAAATACAGAAGAAATTAGCTGGTTGAGAAGACTTCATCTTAAATAAATAATGTTCTCATTCACATCATTAAAGTATAAAGCAAACATCTCAGTTTCCTGTCAGGATCAATGTAAGATTACCATAAGAAGATTATTAACAACCATAGTTTTTCTTCTCAGAATGACATTACATACATCTTAAGGTTATCAGTATTTGCATAAAATACATTCTTTCTCTTCAGTATACAGATTATTTCATTAATCTGTATACTAAAACAACATGAAATAGAAGAGAAATGTAGAATGTTTGGTAATATTTTTCAGTCATTGTTAACACAGTTTTTAATGTTAAGTTATCACAATGAATAATTTAGATGTATATAGGCTCCACCCAAATTCACTTGTTCACACCTTCTCGTGTTCACACCCATAACTAGTACCAGCTTAACAGCATTATAACTGCCACTTCCTGCTGGTAAAGCAATGCACTGGGTCCTAGGGCCATCTTAGCAGCATTCTAGGCCCCAGCCAAATGAATGTACTGGACCCTAAAGTATTTATGTTATTGACTGCAAGTCACAGCATACATAGATCAGAATTGGGTTCCTAGACCTGTGAGGTCCCTGGCAACTGCACATGCCTTCAAATGGCTCTACTGGGGCCTCTAGTGTTTATTTATTGACAACAGGTTACTGTCCATACTGTTGCACCATCCAAAATTCTGTACGATCCTTTTCATCCAATTCTTCTTCTCTTAAATTCACCAACTTCTGGGATTCCTTCCATATTTTCCTACAAATATCAATTTACAGATGTTCACTTTGGATATCAGCTTAAGGGTTAGTGAATGTTTTGGGCCCAGCCCAAGCTTTTGACTAAGCCTTTGAAAAATGTTATTATTGTGGTAAGCATGCAAGGAATGAAGCCAGTATGCTCTGCTGGATGTGTATTGTCAGTGAGCATACACGACAGTGTGTAAACGCCCTGAGAGAAAAGTTGGATTTAAGAAGCATCAGATGTGGTGTGTAAGAGAGACAACTTCGCTGGTATGGTCATGTGTTGCAAATGGATGAGGACAGCTGTGTGAAAAAGTGTCACACCCTAGCAGTTGAGGGAACCTGTGGAAGAGGTAGACCCCGGAAAACCTAGGATGAGGTGGTGAAGCATGACCTTCAAACATTGGGCCTTACCAAGGCAATGACTAGTGACCAGGACCTTTGGAGATATGATGTGCTTGAGAAGACCTGACAAGCCAAGTGAGATCATAGCCCATGGCCTATGCCAGTGGGTGTAACCAGCCCATTTATGAATACCCCCCATTCATTGGACAATAAACCTTGCTTGTGAAGACCTGTTGAGGCAAGTGAAATCAAAATCAAAATTGCTGACGTGGCCGATGACAGTACCGCCTGATTAGCACTCCAGCTATCTATCTATCTTTACACACACAAATATTTGGGTGAATGTCTGTCTCTCTCTTACTCCATTGATCTTTCCTGATCTTTTGAAACATATTACAGTGTTTATCTTTAGAATAACTGTCACCCTACAATTGTCAATCTGTCACTCTCATTTCTAACTTCTCAGAAGTTGATTGAAGCAACTGCAAGCAATCACTTCCTCCAAAACACCCTGTCTTGTTACTCACCAGACGTTCCTTGTCCTTGGAAGCTTTGACAAAAGTAATGCCATTGGACTTGATTATATCTTAGGCTGCTTGCTTATGGTCTGGTGAGGTGTCTGCTTGCTTGCCTATTGTCTGACATGAGATGTCTGGTCAATTGTGGATCAAGCCTGTGTACAGAAAATTAAGGAAAAGATAAAGGGTAGTATAATCAGTAAATTTTGATTCTTTCACCTGCACGATTTTCACTAAGAAAAAAAAAAACTCATATTTTTTGCATAGAATCAAGTACTCTGACCTCTTAATGTGCTGCAAACCCCTTACTTTTGTTTGGAAAAATAGGATAGGGTT
>NC_068982.1:134129169-134139169 GCF_001194135.2 Octopus bimaculoides
CAGAGAGAGAAAGAAAGAGAGTGAGTGAGTGGGTGACAAAGTTTACCTAAACATTGAATGGTGTAACAATATATCTTAATTATATATTTTTTATGCGCCCTTTTAAAGCCTGCCAGGCTCATGGGCCTTGTTTCTATGGCATATATGTCCCCCCCCCACAACTTTACTCAAGAAACAGGAAGAAAGAGTGAGAGAAAGTTGGGGCGAAAGAGTACAACAGGGGTCACCACCATCCCCTGCTGGAGCCTCGTGGAGCTTTAGGTGTTTTCGTTCAATAAACACACACAACGCCTGGTCTGGGAATCGAAACTGGGATTCTCTAACCACGAATCCACTGCCCTAACCACTGGGCCATTTGCACCTTCACTCATAATTATATATATCATTATATAACATCATCATCATCGCCATTCAAAGTTTAGGTAAACTTCATCACCCACTAACTCACTCTCTCTTTCTTTCTCTCTTATATATATCATCATCATCATTGTTTAGCATTTGCTTTCCATGCTGGTATGGAGCTGTCCAGACGCCACCTGTCTGTTGTGGCATGGTTTCTATGGCTAGATGCCCTTCCTAATGTCAATCACTTAAAAAAGTGTGCTGGGTGCATTTTATGTGCTACCTGCACAGGTGCGTTAACACAGCACCGCCATGAGTGCTTTTTAAGTGGCACCACCACCTGAAAGAGAAGCTTAGATGTGTGGAAGACAATGATTTTACATAGTTTGAAGCATCTTATCCCCAGTCCCTTGACAGTTCTTCAGTGAGGCCCAGTGTCTGAAGATCCTTTCTCACCACTTCATCCCACATCTTCATGGGTCTACCTTTTCCACAGGTACCCTTTTTTATGCAGCTGCCCTCATCCATATGCATCACATGACCAAACCAGTGCAGTTTTCTCTCTTGCACACAACATCTGATGCCTCTTGCACCCAGTTTTCCTCTTAAATCATTTAAACTTTGTTGTATGTGCACACTGACATTACCCATCCGGTGGAGCATGCTAACTTCATTTCTTTCATGCCTTTGCAAGTCCTTTGAAGTCAAAGCTCATGTTTCACAACCATGCAACATAACTGTACGTACATAGGCATCCTGTCATCTACCTTTCACTCTGAGGGAGAGGCTCTTAATATCCAACAAAGATAGAAGCTCTCTGAATTTTGCCCAGCCTGTTCTAATTCTAACAGCTACACTTTCAGAACTTCCTCCACCACTGCTAAATTGGTCCCCTAGGTAACAGAAGCTACATACTACCTCTAATGATCCCCACAAGCATTTGAGGGAGTCCATTTCAGTGCTCATTGTACCTGCACATTTAAACACACACACACACACACACATACATATACAGGTGTATAGCATGGTTAGGTGCAAGCATAGCTGTGTAGTTGCTTCCCAAGTACATGGTTTTAGATTCAGACCCAGTGTAGTATCTTGGTTATAGCTGTGGGCTGGCCAAAGCCTTATAAGTGGATTTGGTAGATAGAAACTGAAACAAACCTTAGTATGTATGTGTGTGTGTGTGTGTGTGTGTGTGTGTGTGCACAGGTGTATGTGATTGTGTCTCCTTGTCTTTGCATTGGTTATTGTAAATGAATGTCATTCATTTCCAATATTCTGCAAAAGCATATCAGACAATGAAGAAATATTACTTTGCTTGGAAACAGGTAAGGGTTGGTGGCAGAAAGGGCATTTGGATGTAGAAAATCTCTCTCAATAAACTCCATATGACCCATGCAAGCATCGGAGAGTGGATGTTAAAATGATAATAGAACAAAGATGTGCATGCTCACATCTACTACAAAACTTATAGATATAGTACCACTATACAAATTCCATTTCCACAAGAACACCAACCTTCAGGACACACACATTTCCCACAGACTTTTCCAGAGAACTCTTGCCAACTTGCAACATAACCTCCTCAGTGAAAATGTTTTGGTAGTAAGGGACATAACTCTGAACTCAATCCCCTACTCATTTTGTTTCATCTTTTTCACAGCAACAGCAAAGCGGATGTGTCTATTCACCTCCAACATTGCCATATTTCATTCCATAACAGCTACCTCTAATAAGTACAGGGCTACATAATCGGATTATTACCTAACACTCCATTGACTCTCTAGCGTGAAACCAATTGGTAAGATCAGCAGTAATGGATATTATAATACTGTACACCTTGGATAATATATATATATATATATCATGATTTCAATTCCTAGACTGAATGGTGTGTGGAGTTCTTGAGAAAAACACACCATGTTGTTCTGTGATTACTTCGACACCCAATGCATGGTACACAGTGCACCTGTTCAGACAACATTGATTTGATGGAGTGAATGAACTAATGTGTGGTGTGAACATTTGATCACTATAAACAAATCATTTGTGCAGGTTGTTCAGCAAAAACTGAACGCTTATACGTCATCTTCGATGGGAAAGTCTATCATATATATATATATTTATATATATATATATATAGGGAGAATTCACAAAAAAAAACAACAAAAGACGAAGACAGGTGGTGTAGACAACAAATAAATGTATTAGTTTAATGCTCGGGAAGTGAAAAGGTTTTTAATGTTACGAGCCTACGCTATTCCACAGAAAGGAACGCAGAAAGAAACAAGGTGAGAAAACAAAGAATGTGTAGTGGCTAGCAATCTACATATATATGCCGCCTCATATATATGATGTGGAGAATATACTGCCAGCATTGCCCAAACGACCTGAACATTCGTTTTAAGGTTCATCCAAGGCTGGGACCATGGGCCATATGTTCCCTGCCCAATTCAAGATCACAACGTATAGGTACATTGCAGCATAATTTCTTTTCCTCAACAGGCCCTGCTCTGTTTAACATTGTCCTGAAACAGATAAAAGAGGAAAAGGATCCTATCAGCTTTAAACAGAGTCTGGCCAGATTTCTTCAAGGAATACCAGCTAAGCCACCCATACCTGGATACAACTCACTACTTGAATGGACCATAGACAAAACTTGACTGTAAAAAGGATTTAGATAATCCTATCAGGTGGTGCTATTAAGTTAGATATGGCCTGGACCAATCTTTGGTCGAAATATATCTAAGTTTATGCATACATGTACAAGCCTGTGTTTTTATTTTTTTTGCCAAATGGAGACAAGCAACATCTAGCTACACACATATACATATGTGTATGTGCATGTATGTGATAAAATAATGGTCTTAATAAGGTATATGATCTCTGAGTGATTCACATTTGGTGACTGAACTCAAAACACTGATCAGTCAGCAAATGTGTGCAGTCATCCATTACAGATTGAAGATCTGACCTACTTTTATACACATATTTCAAGTAATATAGATATTAAGAAAAAGAAGAAGAAAAAATTACCGTGAGAAAAGCTGGAGTTTTTTCTCTCGGTTCTTAGTTTTTTTAAAATTCAGGCTAATACTTCATTCATTGATAGTAGAGTTGTCTAAATTATCCATCATGGACAGGGAATCACTCTGCGAGAAAAAGGAGCCAAATCTCCCTGTAAATATATGTGTAGTTACTGGTGGCATAGCTAATAGAGGAAGGATCAAGGGAAGCACTGCTCCCACCAAACACATTTTTCAAAATTGGTGTCATTTCAATGATTTAAAAAAAAAAAAAACTCTTTAGTTACCTTTATCAGTAGTTGTAATTTAATACATAATGACATTGTTACTGGAACATAAAATTAATGAATATAGAATACAATCACACATTTTATAACTAATTAAACATTTTGTGTAATATAAGAAAAATAAGTCGAAAATTGTTTGGTATGTGTCATGGTGCCTTTTTTTATGTGCCTGCTCCCTCTAACCTTAGAATCAAGCTACACCTCTGGTAGTGACCCTCTCCGCCACTAGTTTTCATAGCATAAGTAACCGGGATCACAACAATCACCACTGAATCCACTGCCAGGCTGTTACAGGGTTAACTTTGTTATTGTTGGAATTCATTTACAGCTAAGTGAACTGGATCAATGTGAAATGTAGTGTTTTTGATCGTGAACACAATGCACCATCCAATCTTGGAATCAGAACCACGATGGCAAGTGCAACACCTTCGTCACTAAGTCACATGCCTTCACATTATGTTTCATAAAGAAAGGAAAACAAAAAGGAACACAGGTGCAGGGGTGGCTGTGTGGTAAGTAGCTTGCTTACCAACCACATGGTCCCAGGTTCAGTCCCACTGCAAAGCACCTTGGGCAAGTGTCTTCTATGATAGCCTCAGGCTGACCAAAGCCTTGTGAGTGGATTTGGTAGATGGAAACTGGAAGAAGCCTGTCGTATATGTATGTGTGTGTATATGTTTGTGTGTCTGTTTGTCCCCCCAACATCGCTTGACAACCAAAGCTGGTGTGTTTACGTCCCTGTAACTTAGCGGTTTGGCAAAAGAGACTGATAGAATAAGTACAAGGCTTACAAAGAATATGCTCTGGGGTCAATTTGCTCGACTAAAGGCGGTGTTCCAGCATGGCCACAGTCAAATGACTGAAACAAGTAAAAGAGTAAAGAGTATATTGATGTTATTCTTTGCTCTGGCTCACCTTTTCTTGCTCACACACCTTCCTTTATTTGCTGCTCCTACAATTGTATTACTCTTCTACACTATGGTCTGTACATCAGCCAAGTGCTCATGCTGAGATCCTCGAGGACTGGAAACTGACAGTAGATAGACTCTTAATTCAACAGTACCCCTTTCTTACACAAAATAGGAAGAGCAATACCTCTAATTTGGTCTGAGAGGGGATAGCAAATGTGAAGCTGTTAATGCATAGTTAATAATATTTCATATTCTGTTCAAGATAAAGACAGAATGACTTTATTTTTGTAGTTGATAATGTGGAGTAACTCTGGTCAGTTTTGCTCGAGCAGATCCATACTATGATTGTAGGTCAGTTAGGTAACTAGAAATAATACAAATATTATAAACAAAACATTTGAGCGAGGTCGTTGCCAGTGCCGCTGAACTGACTCCTGTGCAGGTGGCACGTAAAAAAAAACACCATTTGAGCGTGGCCGTTGCCAGTACCGCCAGACTGGCCCTCATGCCGGTGGCACGTAAAAGCACCCACTACACTCTTCAAGTGGTTGGTGTTAGGAAGGGCATTCAGCTGTAGAAACTCTGCCAGATCAGATTGGAGCCTGGTGCAGCCATCTGGTGTGCCAGTCCTCAGTCAAATTGCTCAACCCATGCCAGCATGGAAAGTGGACGTTAAACGATGATGATGATGATGATGATTTAGCAACCATGAATATGCAAACATATAACCAGCAGGCAGATCTAGGTTAAACCTCAGTGACCATTCACCATTATTATTATTATTAATATTATTATTATTATTATTATTATTAAGGCGGTGAGCTGGCAGAATCGTTAGCATGTTGGGCAAAATGCTTAGTGATATTTCGCCTGTCTTTACGTTCTGAGTTCATCTTTGCTTTTCATTCTTTCAGAGTCAACGAATTAAGTAGCAGTTTTGCACCAGAGTTGATGTAATTAACTAGCACCACTCCCCACCAAAAAAAATTTCAGGCCTTGTGCCTATAGTAGAAAGGATTATTATTATTATTATTATTGATATTATTATAATATTGATCTAGCAAGCAGGGTCTCATAATAGTGTATATGTGTGTGTGTGTGTGTGTGTATGTGGGTCCTGTGCACAATGACGCCATCAAGAGGTAGGCCCCAAAACAGCGCGCATTCTCTCCTGATGACCCCATACACTTGCTGGCTTCTGGTATGTGGAGCTTTCAACTGGTAGTGCTTGCATGAGCAAACTGTTTGCAAAACATCTAGTATGAAGGAGGGTTGATGCATAAAACTGAATGAATTGACCATATACACAACAGAATGTCTACAGTAGATTAGCACGTAAAATTTACAGTGGATTAGCATGTAAAACTTTTAAGCCAGAAGGTTGTTACAATATTCACTCAGTTATTCCATTTTTAAAATAACAGCAGGATTGATGATGCAAAGACAATATAATTGGCTAGAAGACTGGATTATGAGAATACAAGGTTTATTAATTATAAAGTTAGTGTATATCCAACAGTAACATATAAGATGGAGAAGAGAAATTATTTTATAAAATATTGAATGAAAGTCTGAAAGTTTATTGATCACACATACTTGATACTTGTTTTCCTTTTACTGAATTTGATGGCTTGAACTAAAAGAAAAGGTGAAACTAGGACTGAGATGTTCAAACCTGGACACCACTTGCCTTCCAAACTCACAAAATAGACATCACCGGTTTTCAGTGGGTCTCTTGTAACCCTCTTATTCATGGAAAAAAAGAAATAAATTTAGAAATGGAGAAACTCTTGACACATGTTTAGAGGCTAGATTTCTGTTCTGTATCCTCTCCTAATCACTTACTAATTAAGAGAGTTGAGAAATGTGTTCCTTAAGGGAACAAAGAGTCATTGAAAATCCAGGATAAAAAGGCACTCATTGATCTGGAGATCATAATCTGGTATACTAATGCAAGTGTTTCTATTACAGTTAAATGTGTTGAAGTCAGCCAAGGTAGTAACACTAATGTTGAGACTGTATTTAATAAAATCCCCATCAGAATTCAATGAAGAGAGTAGGAGGTAGAATGACAAAGAGCAGAGTGTTTGTTTTTGACAATCAAAATCCAGTGTACCAGTATAAGTGTATTCAATACAGCTAAATGTGTTGAAGGCAGCTGAGGTAGACAGTGGTGCTACCTGAATCTACATTCAATATAAGGGATTGGATGGTAGAGTAACTCAAAGAGTAGAGTTTCTGTGTAATTTTTTCCCATCTTGAAATGAATAAAGATCATTCAATGAAGCCAACTTTCTGCATGAAAACAACAGGTTAGCTTAAAGTCAACATATTTGATACAGGGAATATTTAAAAGTTAATTATCAATAATTATTCAATGAAGAGAAAAAAAAACAACTGCCATTGAGTAATATTATTTTGATGTTTTTCATAACGTATGAAAAACAACTCTAGTTTTGTTTCTGTCTTACTAGAACCTCATCAGCAACATATAACTTTCATAAATGTAGGACATAGTACATTGGTTGCAGGTCATATGACTCAAATATGTCAGAAGTTATCTCCTAAGCTGGATGAAAAAACAAACAAATAAAACGAAAACAAAATACTATTGTCATTGACTAATAGTTTATTTATTTCTTTCTTTTATTTCTTTGTAATTAACCATTTGATGATCTCTGCATGAAATGTGTCAACATCAAAACTTAACTGGATGTATTTTTAATTCCGTTATATTAAATCGGAACTCAAATCACCATGTCCTGGGATTTGTTCAAGCGAATATACAATTGTTTTGAATTTATATCAAGAAATAAACACTAGAGACGGGGGGAGGGGAAAGAGGATGTATTTGTAAACGTGGGAACTAAAATACACGATAAACATCATGTGCGTGTGTGCGTGCGTGTTAAATGCTTCAAAGGTGTTAGCCTATCTAAGGGAGCGAATGAAAGAAGTTATTCCCCCTTCGTAAAAGAAAACGTTGTATTTTGAGCAACTTCCAAGTATTTTTCATTTGCATAACAGGGGTGGACAAGTGGACAGTACTGACCAACGGAGCAGCAGAATGTTTCACTTGTCAAAGAACACTGTAAATTAACGATATCTATCTTGCCGTAAGAGATATCTAGTATCAAAATATATTTCAAACAGATATTTAATGTCATGCAGCAGTGAAAAACTTGATACAAACAATTTCTTAAAGAGAAAAATTGTAATGTAGTTAGTATGATCCTGAAGAAAAATAAATAAAAAATGAAATGTTTTCTTCAATATAAACACTTATTTGGTTATGGGTTGAGAGATCAATCCTCAGTCAACTCTGAAAGTAAAACTTAAATGTTGAAAACTGTTGTAAATTATTTGAAATAAAAAAATTAAACCAATTTCTTTTACACTGATTTTTAAAAAAAAAGTTTATTTATAAACATTGAAAAAATATATGATGATGATACAGATTAAATTTTTAACAAGTCAATCGTTTTTACATATTAATAATGTAACGTGTTTGCATGAGACGGAGGTGGGGGAAAAACAAAGAAAAACATGAGAAACAACAGTAGCAAAATAACATGGATAAATAACATGGGTATATAACATGGGTATATAACATGGGTATATAACATGGATATATAACATGGAATGTAACAGTAAGAAAATATATAATATTTTTGATTTCTACAGTTGGAAAATATTAAAAAGAGGTTTTAATTATTGAAAAGAAAATATAAATGTAAACAAATCAACAGGAAGCAAGCCATGAGAGGCTCACTGCAATTTTTACCCCCACACATTTATGTATATGTGTGTGTGTGTTATTTAATCATTGTGTTCAAAATAAGGTATGAATTCTTGACTCATATCGGTGGAATGGGAGAACAATATCAGTGAAATTTCTCGAGTTTACAATGGAAGAAAAAAGGTTCTACAAATTAAGTGACCCTAGGAGTGATAGCTTTCATTACATGCATGCATATTATATGCTTATACAATTTTTTTCATGCTAGCATGAGCTGCACTTAATACATATGCATGTGTGTGAGAGTCTATAGAAAACTAGATGTGTAAACAAAACAAAGACATCACAATGTGGTATAAGATCCCAGATATAACAGTAGGAATAGAAAAGAGAAAAGATTTTTAATTATAGTGAATAAATTGCACTTATTGTACCACTTCAACACCGATACAAAGAAGATCAGAGCTAATGTTCACCTGCCATCATAAGCAGAAATATTTGCTAATAAACAAAACAGAATTCTGCAGTCACAGGCAAACCTTTCACCATATGTAGACCTGTCACTAATGACTGACATCAATAATCACTTGATCTGTCGCCTATCCACTATTTCTTTTATGTCTGGTGAGGATCTATGCTGATCAAACTATTTGCGTAAAAGCAGGAAATAGATTTAATTCTGTAGTTACCAACAGATATATACATGTGTGTGTGTGTGTATGTGTGTGGTTATATTTATATGTATTATTTGTGTGTGTGTATATACACACACACAAAACGTAAAAGATTTTCATTTTCTGGAGCATCAAACTAATACACTTGCTTGTTGTTCATACACCTGTCTTCATCTTTTGCTTCTCTATAAATTTCAACTATATATATGATATATATATATATATATATATATATATATATATATATATATATATATATATATATATATATATATATATATATATATATATATATATGTATAAGTGACTGAGGACACCAACAATGATAGAAAACCTTTCCTCTCAAAAATAAAAAATTATCTGTTCAATAGATAATCACTGATGTCAAAGTTTAAACAGATATATATCCTTGTATAGGAGAGTGTACTTGGACTGTATAGTTTGTAGTTATATGAGGTCAGAAATTCTGGTTTCAAGAAAAAATTGTCTTTGTATGGAATGTTGGTCTTAATGTATATAGTGAATTGTATGTTCTAAATCTGGAAGTGAGAGGGTGATCCAATTTATCTGGGAGATTATTTATGTTTTGTGGTTGTTAACATCCTCAAATTCACAGCTTCCCATTGTTAGAGTTACATCTAAATGTTATAGCAGATGGGTGATAGAAGAGAGAAGAGTATATTGACTGAATATAAGGAAAATATATAAAAAGCAATTTAGAAGAACTACTTAATTAATGCATTCAAAGTAGCAAAGATGTGAAATATCTATTATAACTGATTACTAGTCCTCTTATGTAGGTGCAACTGTATGGTTTTGGGGTTCAGTTCAAATGTGCAACACCTTGGGTCAGTGTCTTCTACTACAGTCCTGGGTCAACCAAAGCCTTACCAATGAATTTGGTAGACAGAAATTGAAAGAAGCCCATCATACATATGTATGTATAAATATGTATGTATGTATGTATGTATGCATGATTGTATGTATGTATGTATGTATGTCAGTCATTGGTCAGTTT
>NC_068982.1:134144169-134146918 GCF_001194135.2 Octopus bimaculoides
GCAATTTGATTTTATATATGATTTTTAATTGAAATCTTTTAATTGACAATAAACCTATTTGTTAAATGCTGTTAAATAAATAAATGCAAAAATATATGTTATTTTAAGCAAATATTCATGTATAAATTTCATAAGCGTTTATAAGCGTTGTGGGTTCAAGTCGCACAACTGTTTTCCATTTTTTCTATCTAAAATGGGGTTTTTCAACCCAATATTTAAATGCTATTATTTATAGTTTTATGTAATATGTTTTGCGATCCACTATTCCAAAAAGGAATTACTGCACTTTCTCTTAGTTTATTAAATTTTTATATCAACAATATATACACATTTATGACGAAGTGTTTGGGAACACATGAGAGATCATCTCTAGAGGCCTCCAACTCATTCTAGCCTTGAATAATAAAAGTTCTACCCATGCTCAAGAAGGTGGGAATCTCTGAGTCACAGTGGTTTGCACTGAGAGCCATGAGCTTGGAAAAGCATTTTAATTTCATGTGTTAGACTGACATCTGTCATATTGATGCTGTCACTAAATCTCAAAGAGAAATGGCAAATAATATTGAATTAGGTCATTTCCTAAGTTACAGCTCACTAAAGTTTGTTCACAAATACCTTGTGTACCTTGTATATGTGTGTGTGTGTGTGTGTGTATTATTTTATTCTTTTACTTGTTTCAATCATTTGACTGCGAGCATGCTGGAGCTCTGCCTTTAGTCGAGCAAACCAACCCCAGGACTTATTCTTTGTAAGCCCAGTACTTACTCTATCGATCTCTTTTGCCAAACTAAGTTATGGGAACGTTAATGCACCAGCATCGGTATCAAGCAATGTTGTGGAGAGACCAACACAGACATGCAAACATATACACACACACACACACACATATATATATATATATATACAATGGGTTTATTTCAATTTCTGTCTACCAAATCCACTAACAAAGCTTTGGTCAATCTGAGGCTATAGTAGAAGACACTTGCCCAAGGTTCCACACAGTGGGACTGAACCCAAAGCCATGCAGTTGGTAAGCAAATATATATATATATATCTGTAAATATAATATGAGACAATTATTCAGTAGCCATGATAAAACTCCGAGTTTCGGATGTCAGGGTGGAAACCTGCACCGGCATCTCTTCAGTTATCGGGCCATCAAAAAATGTTATGAAAATGACCGTTAAACAAAGGGAAATTAGTATGTGATTGACCATTACTAAGACAAAAGAGCTATTAGAATGACCGCTAAATAAGGGGAGGGAGTAAAAGGTAAAGGAGTAAAAATGCTCATGGCAATTGCGTAAGTGTGTGCATGTCCATATATACACATTAACCAACACAATTGCAACTACTCAAAACCAGCAACAGTCAATGAGTTCAAAGAAGAAATTGAAAGACAATGTTTCACAGTTCTAAATGAAATTATTCGTAATGCTGTTGAATCCCTTGGTCCGCATTATCAGCTGTCTTTGGAAAGTGATGGTCACCAATTTCAACATTTGTAAACATACATTTATCTGTTTATGCATTTAACCATTAATCTTGTTTCTAAGTCAATAACCAAGGTATTTATTGTCATTCAAAAGGTGAGTACACTTTTTTTAGGACATTCTGTATACATAGATATTCCTAATTTGGTTGAATAGTTAAGAAGTTTGCTTCTCAACTACAAGGTCTCAGGCTGAACCCCATCATGTGGCACCTTGGATGGATTGTACCTGCAATTCAAAGGTATAGCTTTGCTACATACTATGTCAGGTTGATTCTGTTTGTGAATTATATTAAGGGAATATCAGTCTTTGGAATACTCCACCACTTACATGTTGGTTCAATGAGATGACAATTCAGTTGATTAGAATCCTCAGCATTGAAATTAACCAAGTTTAATCTATGTGTGTGTGTGTGTTGGGTGGTTTGACAAGATCTGATGCGTCCAAAGGCTGCACTGTGCACCAATGATGGTTGCAGGGTAGATGAGGAAAGAACCATGAATTGGGGAAGACAGAGGGATGCAAAAGAGGAACAGAGGACAAGCAGCAGTGACATTGCAACTCATTTCTACAGCTGAGTGAAATGTCTTGCTCAAGCTTGGTCCAGGAATTGAACTCACAAACTCACGGCTGTAAGCAAAACGTTCTAACCACAAACCCATGCACCTTTGCTACTTATATGTGCATGTGTGTGTGTGATGTGAAAAGCACCCAGTACAGTGGTTAGCATCAGGAAGGGTATCTGGTTGTAGAAACCATGTCAAAGCAGATAATAGCATTTGGCATAGTTTTCAAACTTGCCAGCTTCTATCAAAACATTCAACCTATGTCAGCATGGAAAATAAATAATTAAATGGTGACAATGATCCTGATCATCATGATTGTCGTTCAATGTCTGCCTTCCATGCTGGCATGGGTTGCACAGTTTGACTGAAGACTGGCAAGCCAGGAGACTGCACCAGGCTCCAATCTGATTTGGCAAGGTTTCTACAGCTGGATGCCCTTCCTAATGCCAACCACTCTGAGAGTATAGTAGGTACTCTTTACATGCTACTGACATGAGAGTCAGTCAGGCAGAAGTGGCATCGACCACACTCGAATGATGCTTTTTACATACCACCAGCATGGGTGCCAGTCAGGTGGCATGGGCATTGATCATGCTCGAATGGTGCTCTTTACATGCCACCAGCATGGGTGCCAGTCAGGTGGCATGGGCATTGATCATGCTCGAATGGTGCTCTTTACATGCCACCAGT
>NC_068982.1:134146928-134161601 GCF_001194135.2 Octopus bimaculoides
AATGGTGCTCTTTACATGCCACCAGCATGGGTGCCAGTCAGGTGGCATGAGCATTGATCATGCTCGAATGGTGCTCTTTACATGCCACCAGCATGGGTGCCAGTCAGGTGGCATGGGCATTGATCATGCTCGAATGGTGCTCTTTACATGCCACCAGTATGGGTGCCAGTCAG
Organism: Octopus bimaculoides; assembly: GCF_001194135.2. Classification (NCBI taxonomy): domain Eukaryota; kingdom Metazoa; phylum Mollusca; class Cephalopoda; order Octopoda; family Octopodidae; genus Octopus; species Octopus bimaculoides. The sequence goes on from NC_068982.1 coordinate 134,147,102, forward strand.
GCGGCACTGGCATCGGCAACAACTACAATTTCATGTAACAAGAAGATTTTAAGATCAGCTGCCTTTAGGAACACCAACATGCTGACGGTTTAGTTCTTATAGTTATATACATTCTAAATTTGTAGAATTTTCTGACACAAGCAATCTAGAATCAAGAAACCTCGAAGTAAACTAAGCAAAAAGCCAAGGTTAGAGTAAGTAGGAAAGATGACAGGAACAGTACTATCAAGGAAATGGCTATAAATAATATGCAGACATAAGTTCTCTCACATGCTCAGATGGCTCCCTAGAAGCTTCCAGTTACTTAAGTGAACTAATTAGCAATGAAAGCAAGAGATCTAAAAATATAACAGCCAGAGTAAGAATTTACTCTTTTACTTGTTTCAGTCATTTGACTGCGACCATGAAGGGGCACCGCCTTTTAGTTGAGCAAATCGACCCCAGGACTTATTCTTTGAGCCTAGTACTTATTCTATCAGTCTCTTTTGCCGAACCGCTAAGTTACAGGGATGTAAACATACCACCATCGGTTGTCAAGAGATGCTGGGAGGACAAACACAGACACACAAACATATACACACACATACATACATACATACATATATATACATATATACGACGGGCTTCTTTCAGTTTCCGTCTACCAAATCCACTCACAAGGCTTTGGTCGGCCCAAGGCTACAGTAGAAGACACCTGCCCAAGGTGCCACACAGTGGGAATGAACCTGGAACCATGTGGTTGGTAAGCAAGCTACTTACCACACAGCCACTCCTGCACCTTGGTCAAGAAAAAAATTTAGACAGTTAACACCACTGTTAGTAACAAAGGTTTCCTTTTTCAAAATGAAAGACATCAGACTTAAATGTAATGCTGCATCATAGTGAGACATGGGTCTTGAATGCAACAGATTTACAAAATCTAGAAAGAAACAAAGCCAACAAAATCTGTTGGATGAGTAATGTTAGTGAACATGAATGTTTGAGCACAAATGAGATAAGAGAGAAAACCTGGACCTAAGGGGAATCAGATGTAACGAGCAAGTGAAGACTGCTCTGGCACTACAGTTACATGATGTATATGGAAAGTGACAAATGTAGATGGAAAAATATGAAAGGTACTGAAAGTGGATGGAACTTGGGAAAGAGCTGAGACCTAAGTGGACATGATATGAATTGGTGAAGACTGACATCAGAATTCTGAATCTTATGAGAGAAATGACAAAGAACTGCAATGATTTTTGATACACAGTACCAAAGAAAATTCGTCCATCTGTATAAGCATAGCAAAAAGAATGTTGAAATGGTGGAAATAATTGAGGATAAGGGCGGGGTTATATAATTTACATTTGGATCTATTGTCATATGAGACCCCCTTCGGTCATGACTGACCATGGGATTGCACCTAGAAAGTTACCCTCCAAGGTACAAGTCCGGGCAAGGTTGTTTATGAGAGACCAGCAGTCGCCCATGCATACCGGCCTCCCCTCCCCCCGCCACCAGTGTTATCCAAGGGAAAGGCAAAGGTCGATACAGTTTGGCACCTGTGACGTTGCAACTCATTTCTACAGCTGAGTGAACTGGAGCAACGTGAAATAAAGTGTCTTGTTCAAGAACACAACATGTAGCCTGGTCCGGGATTCGAACTCACAACCTCACGATCGTAAGCTCGACGCCCTAACCACTGAGCCATGTGCCTTCACTTATATATATGTCATATATATCCCTAATAACCCTGTATATGCTGTCCCACCTGAAACACAATGCTCTCACTCAACTTTTTCTATTTGTGTAATAACAGTGGACAAGAGTGGATCTTTTCTCCTCTGACCTATACCATGATACCAGTGTAACAAAAGGTGTCCCTGGATCTATGCACATTCTACTACCATCTTTATCACTCTACCTTCTTCTCGCATCAACATGTCTATGTATGAGGTATTTGTTCATATCCATACACACTAGTATCACCCTTTCTGTGCTGCATCACCCCCACTCCTGTTCATTTGTTATTGAGATCCAATAGGTGCAGGTATGACTATGTGGTAAGAAATTTGCTACATGGTACCTAGTTCAGTCTTACTGTGTGACATCTTGGGTAAGGTCTTCTACATAGCCCTGGACCAACCAAAACCTTGTGAGTGGATTTGGTGGACAAAAACTAAAAGAAGTTTGTCGTGTGCGTGTGTGTGCGTGTGAGTATGTTACTAGCTCCTTGTTTGATGTTATACGATAGTTGTAAACAGTCATCATCATCATCATCGTTTAATGTCCACTTTCCATGCTGGCATGGGTTGGACAGTTTGACAGAGGGGTGACAAGACAGAAGGCTGCACCAGGCTCCAATCTGATCTGGCAAAGTTTCTACAGCTGGATGCCCTTCCTAATGCCAACCACTCTGAGAGTGTAGTGGGTGCTTTTACATGCCACCGGCATGAGGGCCAGTCAGGTAGTTCTGGCATCGACCACATTTAAATGGTGCTTTTCACATGTGACTGGCATGAGAGCCAGTCAGCCGGCACTCGCATCAACCACGCTCGAACAGTACTTTTTACATGCCACCAGCATGGGAGTCAGTCAAGCAGCACTGGCAACGATCACACTTGAATGGTGCTTTTTACATGCCACCAGCACAGGTGCCAATCAGGTGGTACTGTCATCGACCACGATTATATTCTGTGAAAACATGTCTGGTCATGGAGAAGCATTATCCAACTTGGAAATAGGTGAGGATTAGTGACAGGAAGGGCATCTGGCTATAGAAAATCCAGTTCAAAAAATTCCATCTGAGCCATGTAAGCATGGAAAAGTGGACATTGAAAAGATGGAGGTGATCAATCTCTCATAACTTTGCCTATCTCTATTACCATTCATCACTCAATTTCTCACCAGCAAACTTGTAACTCCTCCAATTATAGCCTCTCAAACAGTCTCTCTTCCATTGCCTCCCACAGCACAGTCACACTTCCATTACTCTCTTTTTTACCATCTTCTTCCCGCAATTTCTCTATTTCTATTATCACACTCTGTATATCTTTTATTCACTCACCTGATCTTTCTGTCCTTGCTTTATCTTCTACTCATCCCTCTTGATCACACTGTCTTAGACAAATAGAGACATTGTAGAGTGGTGAGGCCCCTTGAGCCTTATGAAACACAAATCAACCTTACTACTGCTTGTTCAACAATATAATGTACTCACTCTCTCTGATCGGGTAACCATGTACCTCCTCTACAGCAAGACACTTGTTTCTCTCTCTCTGTCACACTCTAACTGTTCATCATCTGACACAAGATCACCTCCAACAACGCTCCTTCCCTCTCAAAGGTTCTTTGTCTTGCAAGTTACTTGGTGGCCCTGCCAGTGCTGATGCCACATAAAAAGCATCCAGTCCACACTGTAAAGTGGTTGGCATTTGGAAGGGTATCCAACTGTAAAAATCATGCCAAAACTGACCACGTAAAAAGCACATAAAACACACTCAGTCCACTCTCCTGGGTGACCAGTGTTAGGAAAGGCATTCAGCTGTAAAAACCATACCAGAACAGACACAGAAGTCTGGTGTAATCTTCTGCCTGGCCAGCTCCTGTCAAATCATCCAACCCATGCCAGGATGGGAGGTGGATGTTAAATGATGATGGTGATGATAATGAATTCACCATATAATGGTTGGTGCTAGGAAAGTTATCCAGTCATCCAGTCACAGAAACAATGCTAAAAATTTAATATATAAACCAGTTGTGGTCCTCCGACTCATCTAGGTAAACAGTAACTCTAAATAATATCTGACTGACTGTGACAACTTGTCCAAAACAGGCCAGCATGGCAAGCAAATTTAGAAAACACAAAACCTATCTGTTTTGTAAAGCTCCTCTTCTCATGTTTTACTCTACCTCATCTCCTGCCTAGAATCATCGCATACACTTTTTTGTTCTCTCTTGGTTACAGGGGGCCACTTTAGGCCATTAATCTTGCATGTTATGAGGTGATGGTTACTGATGCTGATATATATATATAAAAAAAAAAAATCCAATAGATGTGCAAAATGGTGATGTTAGGAAGGTCATTCAGATGTGGAAAACATGAAAGTAGATATTGGAGCATGACATGGTCCAACCATGTCAACAGTCCAACCCATATCAGCATGGAGGATAAAGAACCCCTTTGGTCATGAATGATCATGGGATTGCACCTAGAAAGTTCCCTTCCGAGGCACAAGTCCGGGCGAGGTTGTTTATGGAAGACCAGCAGTCACCCATGCATACCAGCCTCCTCACTCCATGCCATCACCAATGTTATCCAAGGGAAAGGCAATGATTGATACAACTTGACACAAGTGATGCTGCAACTCATTTCTATAGCTGAGTGAAATGGAGCAACATAAAATTCACGAAATCAAGTGTCTTGCTCAAGAACACAACACAGCCTGATTTGGGATTTGAACTCACTACCTCATGATTGTGAGCCCAGCACTCTAATCATTGAGCCATGCACCTTCACAGGGAAAGCCTGACATTAAATGATGGTGACAATACCTTCATGGATAAAAATGTGGAATCAGGTGTGTTGGTATCAATCTTTTGTTTGGATTTCAATAATGAATAATTACCTTCATATATGCACACACACACACACACACACACACACACACACACTGTACTAAATATAAACAATGGAATTACAAAAAAAAAATGCAGTGTGGTTTCAGGCAGAGTGAAAAGGAAGCAGCATTTCATGTGTAATAGATGCACTGAAGTTTGACTAGCAGCAAGACGACTAAAGAAATGAAAAAAGTCAATTAACCCTTGACAGAAGTTGTAAATGGTTTCTGTTACCTAGGTGACCTAATCAGTAGTTAAGGTGAGTGTTGCAAAAGCAGAGTAATCAGAGTGAGAACAGATTAAAAAAGTTGAAGGAAATATTTGGAGAAAAAAGTCAATTTTTGTTGACAAGAAAAGGCATTTTTCTCCAAATAAAAGGCAAACTGTGTGGCACATGTGTATCAAGTGTAATTTTGCATAGTAGCAAGACACAGAATTTGAATGTGGAAGAGATGTAAAGGCCTGAAAGAGATGAGGCAAGTACATTCAGCTGATTGCATAGTGTTAGCATACAAGAACAATGGAGCAAAAAGAAGTTGAGAGGAAAGCTGAATATAAAATCAATTAGATGTAGTGTGCAAGAGTTAGGACTGCAGTGCATCTACATACGTGTGATGACAATAGTGGTGTAAAGAGATGCTGAGTTCTCAAAGGGGATGGAACTTGTGAAAGGGGAAGACCTAGGAAGATATGGGACAAAATGGTGAAGACTGATTTCAAGAGCTGAACCTCCTAAAGGAGATGACAAAGAACCATGATGAATGGTAACAAGTGATGCTAGAGCAGACCCAACCATCTGTGCAAGCATAGCAAAACACATGTTCAAATAGAGATTGGGATATGCAACATGTCTACATTTAGCTATCCCCTTTAATGTGCTCCACTTAAGTTTACCTCTACTGCCCTCTCCTTCTCCCACTTATTGTGCTATGCTGCCAATATAACAGGAGATGGCATTGCATCTATCTACTTTCAAACTGGCTCACCATCACCCTTTATTACACCACTTGCCCTCCATCATAACACTTTTATAATGAAGGATGACATAAGATCTGTCTGTATCTAATACCCCTAACTATTACATCTCTTTACTGCTAGCTATCACACTCTCACTCTCTCTCTCTCTCTCACTTTTTACTGACATTCCTTGCTCTCTCTTACTATCATTTGTTCTCTCTTACCATAAACAATCATATTACTATCCTTCATTCTCTCTCTCACAATACACGTTCTCAATCTCCTTACCAAAAACCAACATGTAGCTGCCTCTCTTCCAGCTCCTATCACCCTGTTTTTCCCCATAATACACATACTCTCTTCCTTTCCCTTCTAACCCTAACACTCTTCCTCTTATTTCACACCTTTCTGTTCACTCTCTCAATCATGCTTTCCCTGAATGAATGGAGGCAATTTAGTTTTGCATAAGACAGGACAACCTCTCTAGTACTGGTGCCATGACAAAATGCACTCAGCACACAGTGTAAAGTGGCTGGAAAATGAATGGTGATAATGAAGGCTTGAGAAAACACTTTAGTCTCATCAACAATATGAAAAACGTTCTCATAGTGGTACTATGACAAAATGTACTCAGTACATTAAGTGGTAAATGTTAGGAAAGGCACCCAACAGAGGAAAACATGCCTCAAAATGGCACAAACGGAGAGCATGGTCCACCAACATGTCTAAGAGGGCTGTAACTCAAAATAAGAACTGGCTTGGGTTACAACAACCAATCCAACCCATACCAGCATAGAAACTTAACTAGTTGATTTAATACTCCATGTAATTTTGTCATTTCCAAATAATTGATTTCCCAGAATATAATATTAATAGTTATAGTTATTTCATATTGCTTTTCTATGTACTAAGCCACTGCATCAAGACAAATATAACTTGAAGGAAGCAGAAAAATGCTTCTGTTAAAGACAGCCTTAAAACCTCACTAAATGTCAGCTAGTATAACATGTACAATTACTATATTATTACCACATGTTATGTACGAGGTGGTATCAAAAAGTTCCCGGACTAGTTACATATCAAGTCAACAGATGGTAGCACACAGTTGCATGCACAGTGAGAGCTAGCAGTGACCTTCATGAAGCAGTGTGCCAATTGAGATCACTGTGTTTACTTCGCAAGTTGTGAAATTTGTGTTTTTGTGATCACAAGTATGTTGTAGTCTGTGGTTTTTGTCATGGACATAAAATTGGAACAAAGAGCTAACATGAAATTTTGTGTTAAACTTAGTAAGTCTGCCACAGAGACATTGAGCATGCTTTGGCAAGTTTATGGTGAAGAAGCAATGGGTTATGCACAATGTTTTGAGTGATATGGGCACTTCAAAAGTGGAAAAACATACCTGCAAGACAATGTGTGATCTGGAAGACTTGCCATGAGTGTCACCCCCAGAAATGTGGAGAAAATCTGTCAGCTTGTGCATGAGGATCGTCAGAGGACAATCAACCACATTGCTGATAATGTGGGTCTGTGCAGACAATCCTAACAACTGAATTCTTCACAATGACAATACACCCTATCACCAAGCTTTTCTCATTTGTGAGTTTCTTGCCAAAAACAACTTTGTATCACTTCTATTTGCCAGATTTAGCACCCACGGACTTCCATCTCTTCCCCAAAATGAAAATGTAGCTCAAAGGTCACCATTTTAAAACTGTTGTTGAAATCAAGAGCGACTCACAGAAGGTCCTCAACTCACTTATGGAAAACGGCTTCCAGGCTGGATTCCAAAAGTGGAAGGAACATTGGGATTGGTGTATTACTGAGCAAGATGACTATTTCAAAAGAGAATATGTTAAAACTTAGGTAAATAAGTTTTTTTTTTTATCAAACATAACTAGTCTGGGAACTTTCTAGTACCACCTCGTAAGTATTTTGTGTGCTTTCATTTACAATCTTCATTATTACTTTTGGAAACAAAATATAACGTACCTCCACAAATTCATAGCTGCATAAGGCTATGTTACTGCAGGGTTAAGAAATGGGACAGTATTGCATATTGTTAAGAATGGAGTGCCTCAATCTATTTGATTGAAGATATGGTCCATTCTAACTCACTGTTGGGTAGTTTGTGCCAGAAGGTACCTAGCTGTAAAAATACCTGTCCTAATACTGAGCAAATGAGCAACTTTGTCATTGATAGATTCAAAGAAAGACAACCAGCTGAAAGGTTTATGGTTTATATACTATTACAATCCCTGAATGTATATCTATGGCTAAAAAAAACCAACACTCAAGAGCTGAACCAACTGAGCTTTCTTAGTGAACACACTGACAGATGTGATTGATTGTTGAAAACAATACTGTAGAATTGACAGATGTAATTAGTTGCTTTGTTGTGCAGGTTTAAGTTCCTGCTACAGAAATCCAGTATCTCTATCCAAGAGGAGAGCTTATTTTTTCCATCATTATTGCCTCATAGATCCTTGTCATTCAGATAAATAAGCAAACTCTCAAGATGCATGTCATTTAGAAATAGAAGAGAGTATTATATAGTTAATAATTTCTTTTTTTTTACTTCACTGGCTACAACTTGAAGTAAACTTGCTTCATTGATCATCTCATCAATAATTAAAAGTGGACATTATGTATTTCAATCTTGACTTTTACACCATTAAATTTCTAATACTAGTTTTATTAACATCTAAATGATTGAAATAGAATTCAGACTCTGTACTTTAGTGTACCAAACACTTAACTATATAATATTCAATCTAGTGCATCATCACAGATCATACTTAGCTGCTTCAAAAGATTTCAATAATGACTAACTGATTTAGTAGATTGAGTAGATTATGATTAAAAGCAGTCTAACCACAACCATCTCATCTTTTTAACAAACATATTGTATCTGGGCCAACATTATTTTTACAATGGTAACATGTAATTTGAGAAATATTTGGCCATTATTTCTAGCAAATCAAGTGACCACATAGCTTCCTTTGTTGGCTCATAAGAATAATAGTATTTTTTCTTTCTTGTAATTCTTGCAAGAAAGGTGCAATTTGAGAAGGCCCAGTGGAGAATTTAATTAACTTTACTTATTAGCAATGCAGAACACATATCTAAAGACACAGCCTTCAATGATGCAACAACTTTAGCAATATTAATTAAAAAGTACAAAGAAAAATATGGAAATGTTTATACTGATAGTGATTCTCTGATGAAGGAAGAAATAATTAATGTCTTTTGAAGGTTATGAGGAAAAGTTAAGTGAGTTACTGGTGACTATTTCTTCAACCACTGAGGGTGAAAGATGGATGTTGGCCCAGACCAGATTTTAGTTCAGAAACCTGAGAAACATAGCTACATCTAACAAGACATTTAGTCAGATGTCCTACTATTTCTAGTATATCATCATGTTGGATGAAGAAGAGAAGACCAGCTACTAATAAAGTAACTTGAAATTATTCAGATCATAAAGGATACTAACCCACTTGAGACCATTTCTGGTTCTTTGATATAAATGTCATGATTTAAAGGGATTTAAGTTAAAATGTTCCATCAAAATTTATTGTTAATTCACGAATTCATCATTATTTTCAAAATTAATTGAAACAAAATCAGCATATTTCAACAGAGAGGGTAACAAAAACAGGTTAAAAAAAAAACTATTAAAATTTTCAACTGTTGAAGACACGCTGAGCAAAACAAAATTGGTGTTTTAGGAATTCAGGTTTGTTGTTAAGGTAAATATAAAAGCTCTAAAAAAGCTACCTAAGATCAGAACATAAACAACTGTATTCTAGTTAAAAATAATCAGTAATTTAGTATGAATATTGAAACTGAATCTTGTAGCACTTGTAACAAATTATATTAATTCTCTCCTTAAATTTTAAATCTGATGCACAAGGCCGATTTTTTTAAAGGGGAATTACTATGTTAATAAATCAATAAGTATTATAAAGATCTATTTACTCCATTAGATAGTGTTAAATGTTTAAGGGCCCCTGAATTGATGGTACTAATTAGTGACTGTGAGTCTATTAAAGTGAATTTAGTTTTCAAGAAGCTGGAGGAAGGGGTAAGTTCCATATCCAATTGTTAAAAAGATGTTTTGATGAAAGCTTTTCTAGAAATTACTTACCTAAATATGCAGGAAATATTTCAGTTATCTAACAAAGGAATACAAGGAATGGAAAGCAAATAAACCTTTATTCAGTGAAAATATTTTTACAAGAATTGTGATTTCCTATTTAACAATTATTTATTTCAGATTGTAATTTTTGTTTCTTACAATTTTGCCTTACTTTAAACTCCTTGCTGGTGCTGTTTTGGAAAGGTATGAAGGTCACCAACTCCTATTTCTACTATCTAGAAATAATCCTGTCTATTTAAGAAATTGATATTTATGGATAATAATGCAGTAATAATATTTTTATCTCAATGGCTGCACTAATGAGCTTACCACAACTCCTCATTGCTTCTCTGTCCTATCTCAAGGATCAATTACCTTTTTATGACATAATCTATGAAAGAACATAGCCCTATGGTTAGGGTAATTGATCCCAAATCATAAGTTCATGATTTCAACTTTCAGACAGAGCAATGCATTGCATTCTTGAGCAAGACACTTCATTTCATATTGTTTTCTAGTCAACTCAACTGAAAATGGAAACTGGGATAATCTCTTACCTAATGACAGACCTGTTTAAAATGTAATCTAGTAAATCCTTTTGAATGAGTATTCAATTTAAAAAAAAAATATGGGTCCTTATTGAAATCAAAATTTAAGAGACAAGAAAGAAAAAGAAGTCATTTATTATTTTTTTTTATTTTTATTTATTACAAGTAAGAATTTCTGGGTTCCAGTAGTTTTTTGGCATACTGTGTGGTTAGGAAAGTGACTAAAGTAAAAACAAAGCAACTGCTAATAAACTGTATGCAAAATAAAATTTTAGTTTAAAACTTTTCTCTTCCTAACTGATGTTAATATTTTCATTTCTGGTGCTGTTAAATTTTGCTTATACAATGGTTACGCATTAGTTTATGTAAACTAGGAGCAATCAAGGTTTAAAAAATGACATTGCACACGAAATTATGTGTTAAAGCAGTTGTTTCATTTCATGAATTTGTATTTACAAATCAGAATGAGTATAAATGGGGAAGGGGAGGGGTCACACACACACACACACACACACACACACACATACATGATCAAAAATATTTAGTTATTAACAAAATATATTACATCTTAATTTCTAATGAATATCAACAGATTAGATGAAAATAGGTTATATAATATGTAACCATTGTTAAAAGAGTTAAGAAAAGTGAGTTGTGATATTAGGCAGAGACAAATAAATGTATAGTGAAGCTGGTATGATATGAGGCATCTTTTACAGTCATTCCTCTTGGTATTTGTATACCTTTCTCATATATATATATATATATATATATATATATATATATGTATGAGTGTTAATATTTTATAAGCTTAAAGCTTGTAAGCAATCATTGTGCAATGACTAAAGAAAATAGTCTAATATTGGTGCATATAAGCCCTTGATAGAAAAAAGGTTTCCCATGCACATGGGAAACCTACATTTTTCTGCTGAAAGTTTATATGCCTCAATATTCGACTATTTTCTTTAGTCATTGCATGGTGATTGCTTATAAGTTTATAAAATATTATTATTATTATTATTTACAGAATTGTAAAAATCAATGCTGCTTACCAAAAACTGTTGCATACATATATATATATATATATATATCAAGTTGAAGTTGCTGGATAATGTCTAAAACTTTTAACATACAGAAAAGTTTTAAGTTTAATCTGATCAAGGATACTTGATGCATAGTTGCAACCTTGGCAATTAGACTATGAGGATGTGAAAATGGCTTTGCCCAAATCAATGCACACATTCTCAGTCCTTCTCAATTACAGTTATATATATATATATTTTCTCTCCTACTATCCAATTTCAGCAACATTTTTTTTACACTCAGAATTGTTGAAGAATGGAATAAACTACTTACATTAATTGTTTAGCTATTGGGACACTTCATCCTTCAAAACTTCCATGCTTCTTGAAATTCACCAACAATATACCTGATGTCCCCCTACCACATCCCTTTTTTCATTCATTTCCTGTGAATATTTTAAGTACTGTTCATGCATTTTGGCTACTTTTTCTGATGAGTTGTAGTGCATCTGAGCATTGTATACAATAACTTTGTTATTTTTCATCGTCATCATCATCATCATCATTATTTAATGTCCATTGTCCATGCTGACATGGGTTGGATGGTTTGACCAGGGCTGGTAAGCAGAGGGGCTGCACCAGACTCCAGTCTGATTTTTGTATGGTTTCTACAGCTGGCTTCCCTTTCTAACACTAATCACTCCAAGAATATAATGAGTGCTTTTATGTGCCACTGACACGGGTGCCATTTGCATGACACCAGTATCTGCCATGACTATGGTTTCACTTGGCTTGATGGGTCTTCTACTCAAGCACAGCATATTGCTAAAGGTCTCAGTCATTTGTCATTGCCCCTATGAGGCTCAACACACGATAGGTGCTTTTTACGTGTCACTGGCATGGGTGCTAGTTATGTGACACCGGCATCTGCCACATTGCCTCGATGAGGTGATTATTATTATTATTATTATTATTATATTATTATTACTATAAAATGATGATTTGTTAACAGTATATACACTTTAAAAGTACCTATTTCACCCACTGCATCCATTTTAATGATTTGCAAGCCATCTCCCACACCAAAATAAATTTTCTTTATCTACATGTCAAGCTAGCATATAGTTAGTTGCCTAACTATAAATTTGGCTGGGTCACCTGGGTGAGCATGTCTGATGTTGAAAGACACGAAACACCTAATGACCACCCACCCTCCTTCCCCCGGAAACATCACAGGATGATGTATGGAGAAGCATTCACTTCAATAATTTTTGCAGAAACATAGAAATAGTATGAGTATGCTCCTGATTTATTTTCTTAACATCTTAGCATCTCACCCAGAGAGAAAGAGAAATATGAAGTACAATCTGCAAAACTTAGAATATTTACTGCATTTTTACCACAAATAAAGTTTCAGAAAATCACTTTACAGAGTATGCTGAGTACTTTTATGTGGTACCAGCATGAGTATTTTTGTGTAGTACCAGCATGAGTACTTTTATGTGGTACCAGCATGAGTACTTTTATGTGGTACCAGTATGAATATTTTTATGTGGTACCACCATGAGTACTTTTATGTGGTACCAGTATGAATATTTTTATGTGGTACCAGCATGAGTACTGTTATCTGGTACCAGCATGAGTACTTTTATGTGGTACCAGTATGAGTACTTTTATGTGGTACCAGCATGAGTACTTTTATGTGGTATCAGCATGAGTACTTTTATGTGGTACCAGCATGAGTACTTTTATGTGGTACCAGCATGAGTACTTTTTACGTGCCATCAGCACAGGACTCTCAAAGGCCAATCTTCTTCACCAGGGGGAATGACCTTAACACTTCTACTGAGAAAATCCATACTCCACAGTAGATACATTAAGGCTGCTCACTCTGGTAAAGAAGATTGACCTGTGAGAGTCCTGTACTGGTGTCACGTAAAAAGCATTTGTGCCAGTGCTACGTATAAGCGCTCATGCAGTGCCACATAAAAGCACCAAGCACACTCTGTAAAGTGGTTGCTGTTAGGAAATGCATCCAGCTGAAGAAACCATGCCAAATCAGACTGGAGCCTGATGCAGCTCTCTCCAACCCATGCCAGCATGGAAAACAGATGCTAAATGAGAATGATGATGAAAACCATACCAACAGGTTACAGATTGCTTAGCATACTACATTATACACTCATGGTTCTAGAAGCAAATTTCTTGGTGTGTTCAGTTACGCATTAAAGATAATACTTCCATCTATTAACATGAATTGCCATATTTATTCATAACTGTTTCAGAGTTCTTTAGAAATCTATTTGCATTTCCTCATAATCTTCTGCCATTATATAACTAAAAAGTTTATCATTTCTAATCAAATATTTTCCTACATCCATGACACCACTCTAGTCTTATCCGTTTGTCTATCCATCTAATTACAAGAATTGTCCATACAAAGTCAAAATAATTAATGTGACCTAGTACACCATCATTATTATGCATCTTCTACACATTCTGAGCTTGGGCACTAACAACATACACGAACTTAACAACAACTGAACCACACAGATGTGTCGAAAAAAATAAAAATGTATCTCTCCAATACTCTATAAATTCAAAGCTAAAATCATTTAATTACCTTGGACTAATTACATTTATAGATTTCTCATGAATAAACTCATGTCTGACATAGTACAGCTTGTGCTGTTGATTCTGCTTTGCACAGACATCTCACATCCAAAAGGACATTCCACTGATTGACAAAGATCCACTCATCACCACAGCTGACAGATGCGCAGTTACTTTCCTGTGCCTCTTCTTTCAGCTACATCCTCTCCAATCATGCCAACCCTATCTTCCAGTCTATCCTCCTCCTTTCTCCCACACTTCACCCAACCCTTCCTCTCCAGAACTGTAAACTTATAGAATGTTTTCTTTGCCCATATATCTGTCAGAAAATCTGACCTACAGAACCTTTAAGTTGAATACCAACAGTTCCATCAGTCTCACTACCCGGGATGATCTGATAAAGGGAATTGCCCCTCATCTCCTGACTAACTTATTAAAAAAAACAAAAAACAAACAAACAAACAAAAGAGCTTGGTTAAAAAATTGTGGAGCTTTTCATTAATCAAAATCAGTTCTAATATTGACTAATCATTGTGTGCAGATGCACCCATCTACAGACAGGCATTTACAAATACACAAATTTAATTCATAATTTATTCTGAACAAGATGGAACAAATATGCA
>NC_068982.1:134161713-134176257 GCF_001194135.2 Octopus bimaculoides
TAATTAAAAATACACATTAAGTACAGGACATCACCAGTGAGTGAAAAATATGTAAACACATGAGAGATACGTACAGGATGAAAACAAAAAAAATACACATTAAGTACAGGATATCACCAAATGAGTGAAAAATATGTAAACACACAGTGATAAGCACAGGACAAAATTTCAATAGAAATCTAATTCCTCCTCAGTTGTCAACTGTTTATTACTATCTGTTTTGAGCATCGGTGAAAGCTAGAAACAGATAGTAATAATCAATCGACAACTGAGGAGGATTTAGACTTTTTTGATATTTTGTCCTGTACTTATCGCTGTGTGTTTACGTATTTTTCACACATTGGTGATATTCTGAACTTAATGTGTATTTTTTTTTTGTATTTGTCCTGTACTTATCTCCCGTGTGTTTATGTATTTCTCACTGGCTGGTTATGTCCTGTACTTAATGTGTATTTTTAATTATTTATAATTGAACGCCACATAGAACAATATTCTGCCAAACAGCACATAAGTTTTTTTTATAATCTCACACTTTTTAACTCCATACCTGCCTATTTATCTTTAATTTATTATTAATTCATTGACAACCATATATCAACTGGTTGGAACAAAATATACCACTATTTTTTATAGACAACAACCAAATAACAGTTCTTTGGATGAGGTAGATGACTCTACTTGCCTCAGTCTAACTATCTGGAAAGTTAAGTCTAATCCTACTAGGGCTGGCTTTGGGGGAAGCATCCAGTTGTGAAATACCTGCTCCAAGAACACCTGCAAATGTCTGAATCTGCAGGTCTTTCCACGATATACCAGCATGGAAAAAAGGACCTAGAATTAAGACACAAAGGAAAAACTAAAATGTTCTTTTAAATATAAGATACCATTACCTTTCCAAAATTAGTTTCATTATGATGGCTCCCAGCAACTGTAGACGTGAGTGAGTTACTACAGTTAGTAACAAGTAAAGCAGAAATTGTGAACTAATATCTATGTGAAGTTTATGAATGTCACTTTGAATGTGAGTTCCAATTGTGTTATTAATCAAAAGCAGATAAAAGCATACCATGACCAGTAAAAAAAAAAAATTAAAAAAAGGTATGTTAAATAATAAAACAATAATATACTCCACAAGAAACTAATTGCGCTTTATGATTTATATACAACTTGATAACCACATTTAATTACCAACAGACACAACCAGTTTTTGTAATTATGAGTTATTACCCTTGCCTTTGGTTTAGTCAAGCACTACCATGTCTATCCTTGATAGATATAATTGCAATTAATGAATGTTATAGTGCTCACCATATTAATTACTTCCGCAGCTATTTCACCATGTCTTCCATAGATGAAGCAAAGTTCCTTATGCTCTACTGCCGCATGCATTTTAATGTTATAATTCAACAGATGGTTTTATAATTCTTGCTTTTAGATCCAGTCACTGATTAGCATGTTTGAGTAAAAAGTAAGACTTCTCTGTTGGCATTTAACTTACTTCAAGCTATGGCTATCTCATTGTTTTCAAATAAAGTAACACACAAACTGAACCTCTTGTGGTTTGAAACAAACGTATATCTCAGGAGTCCCATTTATGTGTTGTGCTACTCCACTTGCAATTAGTATTCATCAATCAGACTTAACACTAAATGCTGACCTTACAAAATTCCTTTTGCAGTTTCTGGCACCCAATAATTTATTTGCAGGCATAGCTTATTTTAGCTTCTCAATTAGCTGCTTTCTTTTTTTTATAACCCAAATTTCTAAATATGACTTTTATTAGAACCTGTGACTGGCCCTCGTGCTACCAGCACGTAAAAGCATCCACTACACTCTTGGAGTGGTTGGCATTAGGAAGGGCAGATCAGATTGGAGCCTGGTGCAGCCTTCTGGTTTGCCGGTCCTCAATCAAATCGTCCAACTCATGCTAGCATAGAAAGCAGACATTAAATGATGATGATGATGATTCTGTGGCTGTATAGTTAAAAAGCTTGCTTTGCAGCTGTGTGGCTTTGGGTTCAGTCCCACTGCATAGCATCTTGGGTGAGTGTCTTTTATTATGGCTCCTAGGAGCTGACTAATGTCTTGTGAGTGAATTTGGTGGACAGAAACTGAGTGGAAGGCTGTTGTGTTCGTCTTTGTGTTTGTCACTCCACCACACCATTTGACAACCAAATTTGGTTTGTTTACATCTTGTAATTTAGCAGTTTGGCACATAAAAAAACCCCCCACTAGAATAAGTATCAAACTTGAAAAGGTAGTGCCCCAGTATGGCTGCAGTCCAATGACTAAAACAAGTAAAAGGAGATAAAAAAGCTATGTCTGAAGTTTAAAAAAAAAAACCTCAGTTGTTTGAGTACCATAATTGATATTGAGTACCATAATTCACATTGATATTGTTGTACTCAAATACTCTTAATTTTGGTTGTATATGTGAAACCAATTTTGACCTACATTTTCTAACAATATCCTAATAGTGTGGAACTGAACCATATAGAAGCTTTGCTGTTTATAATGGACAACTCATGGTTCCAAGTTTTGCATAACAGGAGATATTTGGTCAGGTTTTTCCCCTTATATATGATAAAGCCTTTTTCTCAACCAACACAGTGAAGGCATCACTTGTAAAATTCAGTGCTTTCATACTATACTGACAATTTGGATTATCATTCATGGAGTAGAGTATTACTTCTGGGAGGGACCTGAATGACAAGAAATTCCGAGGTGGTCTGAGGAAATTACAACCATTGCATGACCAATTCAGTCTTGGGAATGTCTATCAGATACATTTTTAAAAAATTTCAACAGATGTCTCACATTTATCATTCAAAAGTAGCACCATCAAAAAATGCTGATGCGATCTGCATTCTCTATATGGTGACTAGACCTGTTACAAATAGCAGCCAAACCTCCCTTAAAACTACACCACATTGGAAAAGACAAAACAGATAAGGCAGTCATAGATACATCATACCTGAGGCTGCAATGCATTACTGTTAGGACTGATTTGGATGTAAATAAACATCATCAACAATTGAAACAGTGCATGACTACATATTCTGAGGAATTTTACATTTAGCTAAAAGATTGACAAAAACTCTAAACATAGATGTCACTAAAATATAGATGTATCCCACCTGAACATCATCAGTAAAGGGTAACTGTTTTTGTCAAAAGAACTCACCACTCTAGCAACCAGCATGTAACTGAAATGATAATACCACAATGCCTTATATGTCCTCACTTCTATTTACACTGTTTTGTTTTTTCTTTTTAGCTGTTTTCAGCATTTCAGAATTACTCTTAAAACAATATTCCAGGATGAAGTTTCAATCGCTACATGCTGTATATTTCTATTACCTAATATTTTTACCATAAATAAACTGCATGTATACATGGATGTATTTGTACATTTGTTTACATTTCTGCTTCTCACAAAATCACGAGCTATAAATAGTGATGCTATTGTCATTTCTCCTTTAAAAATCATCCTCTGAATTTTCTCCTTTCTACTTAAAAAACACATAAAGGTTACAGACAAAAAGGGTATGTCACTGTGAAACAAGGCCTCAATAATATATTTGTCTAACTCATGCTATCATGGAAAAACAGACGCAAAAATTGATGGAAAGGTTCATTAAAATCAAAATATCAGTTTTAAACTAGGGAAATAATACCAAAATGATGATAATCTTCTCCATTTTGAGATGAACTGAACAGTTCATATTTCAATTAAACAAACCTCATTGTAATTAATAAAATATAAAATATTTAATTAATGAACACAAGTAATTTTGCTATTTGTAATGTGTTTAACTTGAAAAAGTTATAATCTTAAGACATGGGCACTTTGGACAGTTGCCCAGGAACCTCACAGGTCTAGTAGCCTAATCATGATCAAAGTATGCTGTGACATGCTATCAGGAAATAAATATTATAGGTTCCAGTGCAATGATTTGCCCAGGGGCCTAAAATGCTGCTAAGATGATATCAATTTTTAACATAACACCATACATTTTGTGGGAGGATGAAGTTGATAAAACTGTCCAGAGCATAACTAAACACTGCAAAGTCTTTTATTTTTCTGATGTTCCACCACTTACTGATATTCAGAATACTATGATATAGTTCTGTGAACTCTTTCAAGTCAACAAAAATAGCAATGTCCAAATCCTTTTCACTTTCAGAGATTTTATATGTTTTAAATTGACAAAATCTGAAATATTACTGTGTAGTAAACATAATGAAGGCTCACAGCAATTGTGAATTTGAAACGGTTACTAATATGGTTAGTAAGTATCTTGTAAAGCAAAATTGCAACTGAAGTCTATGATATCAGCACTGACTGCTCATTCCATTGATTTATATCCAATTAAAAGCAGAAATGGCAAAACAAAGCACTCCTTAAGAAACCACATCACAATGCATATATACATACAATATCAAAAATTGTTATTAAAAATATCTCAGGTATTAACAGATTGGATTGGAAACGACTAATACATGTATGCACATAATATAATGGATTCACTTGTTGATTTCAAAGTATGATGGTCTAGCAGCACTTTTTCTGCTTTTTTTTTGTCTTTTGTCTATGTGTTTTATGAGACTTTAATCTAGCCAACAATTTACAGACAAATCCATGAATTGGACATAAAGGATTGTTATATAAAGTGGCTGGCATGTTAGTTTGAGACTTATTTATGCTCTCAATTCAAATACCTGAAGATATGGAATCAGATTGCCAAGAATTCTAAATTATCTAGTATGAAAAACCTTGTTGCATTGTGTACAAATAATATTCCAATTTCAACCAGATGAATTTTAAATACAACTTTTGCTGGGTTCATTGACAATAACATGTCTTTCTTGTATTAATTTCCAATTATTTCGATCTAATTCCCGCATTTCAAACTTTTCTTAATGTATTTCAATTGACTTAGAAATGAAAATCAGATAGTTTATGATCCACATAAAGTGTTTCATGAAAATCCAAATAATGTATTCTCAGATATTCTCAAGTACTTCCTTTACAATTTGAATGATCAGAAAGGGTACAAAAAGATTTAACCTAAAACACTTTTCACATTTTTTTATATGCAAAATAACATTAGTTTTCTTTTTTTTATCATAAATGTTTAATTTCATTTGTAATTTAGTATAAGCAGAGTTCAGTCTTAAAATAATAAATTTATTTAAAGCAAAGAATCACATCAAATGACACATGATATGAGAAAAGGAAATTGGCAAATAGAAAAAAGTGCACACTTACCATACAAAAATGCTTTATTTACTTGGCCTGCTTTTGTATTTTCATATATATCTTCATTCATGTAAGTCTCATTTTCATAGATATCTTTGTTATCTCCTTTTATTACATGTAGTATACAGCGATGGATATATATGTACTGTTCCTAGACGGAGTAAAAATATACAATATCAAAAATGATTAATTATTAGGAATTGATCAGGAATATAGACATAGGAAAGTACAATTAAGTGTATTGCCCAAGAGACAATACTATGCTTTCCACTTGGAGGAATTAAAATCTTATTTAATTGGCTATTTCATCTTTCAGGCAAAGATAATGGCTTCTCACACAGGTACAAGTCCATATATTATAATCTTCATCATTTAATGTATTCTTTCTGCTTGAGTGTGATCGTTTCCAGCTTCGCCTTACTGGCCCTCGTGCCGGTGGCATGTGAACAAAACATTGGACTGACTCCTGTGCAGGTAGCATGTAAAAAAACAACATTTGGGCATGGCCGTTGCCAGTACCACCAGACTGGCCCTCGTGTCAGTAGCATATAAAAAGCACCCACTACACTCTTGGAGTGGTTGGCGTTAGGAAGGGCATCCAGCTGTAGAAACTCTGCGAGATCAGATTGGAGTCTGGTGTAGCCATCTGGTTCCCCAGTTCCCCAAATCGTCCAACCCATGCTAGCATGGAAAGCGGACGTTAAATGATGATGATGATGATGGTGTGTGGGTTGAATGATTTGACAAGAGCTGGCAAGCTTCAATGTTTGCTTTGGCATGGTTTCTATAGCTGGGTACTCTTCCTAACACTAACCTACAAGTGCACTCAGAACTGAGTGCTTGTTCATCTTCTTATAGCTTCCTTGGAGCTTCTAAAATGAAGTGAAAATTTATTTGGGAAAGAATTTGATATGTATATGTAGACGGTTTAGAGAATCATATCTCATTCTAAACATTCCACTTCTGTTATGGCTTCTATTGCTGAGTGCCTTTCACTTTACAAAATGTGGTGGAGTCTTCTATTGTTAATGACAGATGAGGGTTCTGCAACTTCTTGCTGAACAAATCTGCACAGATGATTTGTTTACAGAGATAAATTGTTTGTGTTGTACATTAACTCATTCCCGTCAACAAATTGACATCGCCTGTACAGGTGCACAGAGTGTCACACATCAGCTGTTGAAGTGATCGCAGAGCAGTGTGAAAGGAAGTATTTTGTTCAAGAGTACAACACACTGCCCAGTCCAGGAATTGAAACAATGATCTTGTGCTCATAAGTGAAACATCCTTACCACTAGGCCATATGCCTTCACTAGTGCTGTAGAGATATTTTATCACAGCATCAATACTAGAGAGGCCATCATGTATTCAGATAGACTAAACAACCTCAATCTTATATTTTCTCTGCTTATTTGCTAACCATTTTACTCAGTGTACTGGGTGTATTTTACCATGACACCAGCAATGTTAACATTGCCTTGTGTTCTGCAAGACTAAAGAATCCTCATTACTCTAGAGTATCACTTTTCATTTAAGGCAGTGGGTCTCAAACAGGAGCCATATAAGAGTTTATTGTTAAAATTTATGTGCAGTAAACTGGTTTTACATCTACAATACACGAAACATTTTAACAATTTTTTATACAATTCCTAATAATATTTAATTATAAAAATATAACATAATTTTTTAACTCTTTAGCATTCAGATTACTCCGTCATATGTAATGTTTATTTATTCACATTGTTTTGAATTGATCATGCATTATCTTATAGCTTCAAGATTTTAATGATATGACAGTTTATTTTTAGAATGACATTGTAGGGTAGGTGTGAGAGGCCAGTTTAAATGCTAAGTCAAACATCAAATGACAAGGAAGTTCCACCTGAGGAAAATAGAAATCAAAGGGGTCCATAGGAAAAAAATGGTTGAGAATCACTGATTTAAGGTAACATGCAAGAAAAGAGAGTGCTAGCAGAAGAACTAGAGTAAATGGATGAAGGGAAGTTAAAGAATGATGGAGAAAACAGTGATTTGAGTGAGAAAAGAGTTATGGAATAGATACAGTGCTGGAGCAGCAGTATGATGAGAGAAACAAAGTGATGGTAGTGTTGCTGTCTTTTTTATTAAGTTTGGAAAAATTGGAATACAGACTAAATAAATGAATAAACATAACAATAAATTTGAATAAAACAAAGAAACAAATCATCATACTTCTGTTTGCACCATAAAGGAACGGTACTGCCTCATTTCATGAACAACACTCAAAACATCAACTTCATTATTCTTTTCCAAGTCTTGCAAACTGCGATCTACAGAAATGAATGTTCCAGTTCGACCTACTCCAGCACTGGCAACAGAAAAAATTTTAAAAACAGAAAAAGTGAATTATAATTCAATTACAAAATTGCTATTATTTTTCTTTCTTTAGTAATTTCATGTGAGATTCTACTACACCACATCTCTGTGTTTCTGAGATGTGTGTAATGTTGTGTTCTTATTTTTGTGAGGGAGTGAGATTCTTTCTGGAGGTGTCTACATCAGTTTGTTTTGTTAGTTAGTGGGAGTTGCATTGACTAACCTCTACCCTAAAATTGCTGGTCTTAATCAGAAACCTTATAAAGAGCAATGGGCTGGCACAATTGTTAGAGCATTGGAAAAAATGCTTTGTCATATTTGTTCTGACTTTTTTACATTTGGAGTTCAAATTTCACCAAAGTCAACCTTGCCTTTAAAAAAATGTATCAGTAAAGTTGATAATATCAGCTAACCTGCTCTCCTTTAAGACTGTTGGCCTTGGACCTAAATCAGAAATGCAGGATGGTAGATTGGCAGAAACTTTAGAATATTAAGAAAATGATTTGAAACATTTCTTCATTCACTTTACATTCTTTTCTGATATCTTAGTGAGGTCAACTTTGTATTTCATCCTTTTGGGGGTCAATAGAATAAAGTACCATCAAGTACTTGGGTTGACGGTATCAACTAAACCCGATCTTAATTTACTGACCTTATTCTTAAGTCAGAAACGGTTATTGTAATTTCTATTGGTTTTATATCCAGGTAGAATTTATGTCAGTATCAGGTTACTACCTGTAACCTTAGATAGTCACATGATTTCAATAACCCCTTAAGTACTCAAAACCCTTCTGATGATCTTTCTTGTTCCTGAGAGGCAAACTTTCTGTAAATGCTCAACAGGACATTCCATTCTAATTTACTTCAACCATTTGTCTGTATCATTATTCACAGTTCCTAGTGCACCACTTATCACAGGCACAACCTTTATAGACTTCATATTCCAAATTCTCACAATCTCAAATTTTAAGGATTGTATTTTCTTAACTTTTCATCATCTTTATTCACAATTCTGGAATCAAATGGACATTATTTACATTCAGCGGATATTTGTCCTCATCTTGTTTGTTGTTAACACGTTTCGGCTGATATACCCTCCAGCTTTCATCAGGTGTCTTGGGGAAATTTCGAACCTGGGTTCTCATTCCTAAGGTAGTTTTCGATGTTTTATTATTATTATTATTATTATTATTATTCAGGTTACTTCCTGGAATCAAACTCGGAATCTTGGGGTTAGTAGTTACTAACCGGTACTACCTGATGAAGGCTGGAGGGTATATCAGCCGAAACGTTTTGTTAACAACAAACAAGATGAGGACAAATATCCGACAAATGTAAATAATGTACATAATTCCTCATCTCTTAAATATAGAAAGTAACATGAAGGGCCAATTAGAAAGAAAATTCTCTTTTCCTTGTCTATTATTGTTATATCTGGCTCATTATTCTCTATCCTCTTATTTATTTGAATTGGAAAATCCTATAAAATTTTGCATCTCACTAGCTCAAGCACTCTTTTAACCCAATGAATATACCAAATACTTCCAGCTTCAAACCTCCATTTCTGACAAAGCTTCCAGTATAAAACTTTCACAACTTAGTCACATCTCCATTTCTTATATTCCCTATGAGTCACCTTGGGACATTCTACAACAATGTGTGCCATTGTTTCATCCTGAATTCCCCATACTCTACATTTTGATGACACTTCTCTCTTTACACTTATTTTCTCAAGTTGTTTGTAACACTTGATCTTGAGCTGTTGTAGTAAGGCTCTCTGTTTCTTCTTTCAATTACCCTTTTTTCAACCAAACCCAGGATTTTGTTCCACATACGTCCTCAGTGGCTTTCCAAAACTGACTATCCAAAAGTTTCTCATCATTCTTGTCCTTTTCTCCTATTCCACAATTGATCACCTGATCTTTATTCACTGCCTTTAGTAACTTCTCTGCGCTGTCCTGTAAATAATCTAGTAGATTTTTTTTCTTTCCATCTGTACACACTCTTCCACAGCAATTAAGCCTAATCTATCCTATTCTCTCTTTAACTACAACCAGTTAACATCAACTTTCAGATGATGAGCACCATACATAATCATGCTGAATCTCCCCGAGAACTAAGTTAAGGGTACATGTGTTTGTGGCATGCTCAGCCACTTGCATGCTAATTTCACAAGCAGTCTGTTTCAATGATCAAATCAACTAGAATACTCATTGTCACAACTGATGGAGAACTCAGCCAACAGCTTTCTAGTTTTTTCTGTCAAGTTTCTGTATGTTCCTTTTTTGCCCAATCCACAATTCTAGTTCCATATCTAGATAACCAGCAGCTAAACCTCAAACATTTTCATCTAACTTGAATGACCTAAAATTAAATGAATGAAAACTGAAACATAAACACATACAACAACAGCAAACAGAAAGAATAACAAAACCTAAGAACCAGAATAATTCTCTGATCTGCCAGAGATGGCAGCCAAATCTCTCCTTTCTACCTCAAAATCACATTCTGTTGTCTTCAAAAATGAAGGACACATTGTATAGTATATTCTGAAGTACACTATGCATGGGGGAAAAAATAATAAAAAAAGGCTAGAATGAACACAGCTGAAATACTTTACTAACAACAGTCGATCAGGGATGACCAGGAGCTAAAAGCAGCACCAAAAATATACAGCATAGTTGTATGGTAAGAAGTTTGCTTCCCAACCACATAGTTTTACACTGTGTAGCAACTTAAACAAGTGTCTCTTATTGTAGGCCCAGACCAACCAAAGCATTGTAAGTGAATGTGGTAAACAGACACTGAAAGATTCCTGATGCACGCGTGTCTTTGTGTTTCTGTCTGTTCCTCCATCACTTGACTACCAGTGTTAGTTTAATTCCTCATATCTTAGTGGTTCTGTAAAGGAGGCTGATAATATAAGTACCAGACTTTAAAAAGAAAAACACTAAGTTCAATTTGTTTAACTTTATGATGATGTCCCATGATGGCTGCAGTCCAATGAATGAAACAAGTGAAAGATAAAATCTAAGACACTTCAATGAAACAATGAAAATATTAAAAGTTAGAAGAAAAAGCAATATATTGAGTTTATAAATCAAAAACACTTCAGAATACAAATACACTAATTAGAAAAAGATTTCCTAAGGTATGTTTCATAACTAATCAAAAGGTAAAAGTATAATTCTCACCTGCAGTGTACCACAAGAGGCCCAATGTTTTGCAGCTTATCACGCACAAGCCTGACAAATGTAACAGTTGATTGAGGGCTGCTTGGAACGCCAAAGTCTGGCCATGACGTGAAGTGATAATGATGTAAATGTCTGGTTACACGGTCTTGCTGCAAGAGGTTAGAATAAAAAGAATGTACCAATACACGTCTATGTTTATGCCAACACTGTCATTTTATGTCTGCTTTCCAAGCTGGCACTGCTGCTCTTTCAAATGAGTTAAGGGACACATCTCACTAGTAAGTTTAATCTGCGGCTTGATTATTTGGCTGGGTGCCCTTCTAAACACCAATCATTTTAGTATTGTGAGGACATCTTTGTGTGGCACCAAGACTGTTGAGACTCTTATGTCTTCAATAAGGCTAAAGAGTCCCCTCAAGCCTAGACTTCACAGTATATGTATATATACATAGAAATATATGTATGTATATATATATATATATATATATATATATATATATATATATACATATACATATATATATATTTATCACACACACCCACACACAAAAAGCACCATTTGAGCATGATCGTTACCAGCGTTGCCTTACTGGCACGTGAACAAAACATTTGAGTCAGGTTGTTGCCAGTGCCGCTGGACTGACCCCTGTGCAGGTGGCACATAAAAAATAACATTTGAGCGTGGCCATTGCCAGTACCGTCAGACTGGCCCTCGTGCCAGTGGCACATAAAAGCATCCACTACACTCTCAGAGTGGTTGGCGTTAGGAAGGGCATCCAGCTGTAGAAACTCTGCAAAATCAGATTGGAGCCTGGTGCAGCCATCTGGTTCTCCAGTCCTCAGTCAAATCGTCCAACCTATGCCAGCATGGAAAGTGGATTTTAAACGATGATGATGATGATGATATATATATATATACATATATATACACACATATATTCCATGTCAGCATGGAAAACGGATGTTAAATGAGGATAGTTAAAATATATGTATATATACATCATCATCATCATCATTATTTAACAATTGTTGTTCATGATGGAGTGGGCTGGAAGGCTGCACCAGTCTGATTTGGCATGGTTTCTATAACTGGATACCCTTCATAACACCAACCACTCCAAATATATATATATATATATATATAAGTATAAGGAAAATAAGACAAGCTAGAAAATGTTAAAATAATTTTATTATGAAGAACATTTTAGTACCAGTTTCAGTCTTTGCGACTTTTCCAACTTCGAGTAAAGCATGAAAAACAATTAAATTGTGGAAAAATGAAATGAAATGTTTTTAAAAATATTTCCATAGCTTTCAAATAAAAGGGACATTTTTCTTTTTCAGTCTGTCTCTCTTTTTTACTTGAGGGTTCTAGGTAGTTAGCAACAGCTAGTTTAATATGAATTCTTGAAGAAGAAGAAGAAGAAGAGGAGGAAGACTCTTTAGCCTTATCGAAGACATAAGAGCCAGAACAGTCTTAGTGCCATGCAAAGATGTCCTCACTATACTAAAATGATTGGTGTTTGGAAGGGCATCCAGCCAAAATCTCAAGCCACAGATTAAACTTACTAGTGAGATGTGTCCCTTAACTCTTATTATTATTAAGAAAATGGATTTAATGGATATAAAATGAATTTATTAATTAATTAACCTTGCCTACATTTTTGTTTCAATTTATTACACTCATTACAAATTAATAAATTAATTTGATATCAATTAAATGTCTCCTTTTTCTTAATAATAATAATAATAATAATTGATATTTATAATATATTTATTGAAGAGATATCTCTTAGCAATATAGTATATCAAACCAGTGTTTCTTGGATCCAACTATCCCTATAAGAGGTTTTTATATCCTCATATTAACCATATATATATATATATATATATATTTCTGAGGAACATTGAAACTCAAAACATGTATATAAAGCTATAAATAATAGTGTATAAATTTAGGGACAAGGTCAGCAATTTTGAGGGATTACATTCCTGGTATTTTTAGGTCAGTTACTAGTTGTTATAGTGAAGTATCTAATGGTGTTGTTGTCACGGTGATACGGTAGTGCCTCATTATAATACCACACAACTCTGTCAAACTTAGCTTCCTTAGAAGACAATGAGGTATTCTCTTGCTAATTACATAATATACATGTTTGAATAGATAGTTTCATTTTATTTATGTCAATTAAGAACTGGTTTCTCTTTAGTGTCCTAAAGGTCTCATATGATTTTGGGGCAGAATGTCAATAGGACCATGAAGACAAAAGTCTTGGGAGATGCTCCAACTATTATATATGTAATATAATAGCCAAGGTAATTATAGGATAAATCAAGCAAAGATTTTGAGATAAATCAAATTGATTTAATACTAAGTTATCGATAATTATAGATACCTTAGTATTAAATCTTATGATTAGATTATAATTCAATCATAAACAACCAGTCCACACATATATTTAAATAATAAGTTACTTACATTTGACACTAGAAACTCTGTGACTGTCCAATCTGATGTTATAGTTTCATTCAACTTCTCTACTTTTATATTTCCATAACATCTTGTTTCATCGTTATCTGGCCAATAATGATCACACTTTTCCTGTAAAAAACAAAAAGAATAGAAATTATATATATATTTTTTTCTTATATAAATTCACATCCAGATAAAGTTAGTAATGCCAAAAAATCAGTAATAAGGAATAGCAATTAGTTCAGGGCATCAAATTCAAAGTGTTACAGGAAATACACTATAGGAAATACAAATTCTTGAAAAATATCACCATCACCACCAAAATATTGTAGTAAACTTGTAATCAATAATTAGTGAGGCACTGAGCTGGCAGAATTGGGAAAAAATGCTCAGCAGCACTTTGTCTGTCTTCAAGGTCTGAAGTCCTTAATAATGCTCATCTACCTAAAGGCACTTCATTGCTTGAATGGCTCTCTATCTCTAACTACAGAATGTAGCACCCTACATAAAATTATGAGCAATTGCTGCAAAGGAGACAAAGAGAGAAGTAACTACAAATGCATTAAAATGGTAAGAAAAGTTTGAAAGTTACCATAAATGTTACTGTGCAATTGATGAAGAAGAGAATTACACTAGATAAGATGCAATCCAGCTTTATGCTCGACAAGATATCATTGATGCTCTTTTCTTAGTGAAACAGCAACAGACTGCATGAGAAATACTAAGCCAGAATAAAGCCACTTTTCTAAAATTTTGTTGATCACGACAATGCCAGTTTAGTTGGGAAACATTAAAAAAATGAATGCTACTAAAGATAACTGGAACACTTACACGATGTTTCTCAATACAGTTAGCCAACATCACAATGTTGTGGACATTTTGTTCCCATACCATACGCCAAAAATCATCTCGTGTAGAACTTAGTGGTCCTTGTGTTGCAATGTATTCACGGCGAGAAATGAATCCCTAAATTAGTGTCATTAGAAAAAACAAAAGTACTTAGAAAATTCAAATAAAAATCCACTAACAATATTGAAACATGAACAAATTATAAACAATTTGTGGTGTTTGCGTACGAGTAGATGTAATTGCCTTACCTCGGTTTTCCTTTCCTCGACTGCGAGTCTGTCTTGCGGTATCCAATCCTTGAAGCTCGCCCCGACCCAAAGTACACCAGGAATAGCAGCTGCTTCTCCCAAACCTAGACCGTCGCTTAACACATCTTGTCCTGACCACAACCCCGTTCGAAAAAGGGCACA
>NC_068982.1:134177247-134183535 GCF_001194135.2 Octopus bimaculoides
TTTGTGGTGTTTGCGTACGAGTAGATGTAATTGCCTTACCTCGGTTTTCCTTTCCTCGACTGCGAGTCTGTCTTGCGGTATCCAATCCTTGAAGCTCGCCCCGACCCAAAGTACACCAGGAATAGCAGCTGCTTCTCCCAAACCTAGACCGTCGCTTAACACATCTTGTCCTGACCACAACCCCGTTCGAAAAAGGGCACAAATCCCAATCAAGGCTCCCTCTGCCCTTTTTCCTCTTCCGGTCAGCCTCCCCAGACACTGACGTCATACCACACAATTATAAAAAACATTCTGGAAAATAATATTTGCCTTGAAGAAATATTTAAGCAATATATTTCTGATTCTTTTATTCATGAAAAACCAGCAGCTACCAATAAAATTTGAACTCAGAATTGTGATAGTAAACTGGATACAGAAGCCAATGGGTCTGATGTCCTATTGCATAACTCCACTACTTCACAAAACATTCCCCAAAACTGTGATGGTTTACATACTCATGCCTCTTCTGACTAGGCTAATTTCTGAGAAGGGTAGATTTGATAAACTTCATTCACAATACTGTTCAGCATTAATTATCTCAAGAGATTTTGAATTCAAAATCAACTGTAAGGAATAATATAAACGCAATCCCAAATTTACTCAAATACCCTACTCACTCAATCTCTATGGGGAATATCAATAGTAATGTAATAGAATGAATTCAAAAACATCTTTATTATAAATGAATCACTGATGGCAGCTCAAAGGTGGATGTTATCTATCTTGACTTTACTAAAGCCTTCAATTCTGTGCCACACAAATGACTCGTGGCAAGACTCTCAACAATGGGTGAGAAAGATGATCTCCCTAACAGGTTGAAGTCCTTCATTCTCATTCAAAAAGAGGTAGTCATGATTTTAAGACATCCTTCTTCATCCTATGAGATGACATCTGGTGTATCACAAGGACCCATTCTTGGACACCTGTTGTTTGTTGCATATATTAATGACATAGATGCCAACTTGAAGAATGTTATAGTGTTGAAATATGTAGATGACATCAAGTTGCACTTTGAGATAGAAAGAACAGATCCTATATGCTATAGATCCTTCCTGCAATCAACCCTGGCCACAATGCAACAATGGATTACTGACTGGTAACACAAGCTGGCTATGGACAAGTGCACCACTGGGAATTTTGGGAGGAAAAACCCAGCTTTCACATACTTCCTCAACAACACCAATCTTAAGAAGTCTATTAGTGAACATGACATGGGTATTATTGTCAAAAGCAATCTGCACTGGACAAATGACATTCTAGGATTGTCAAGAAGGTTGAAGGCATCCTAGCATCACTCAGCAAAAGATCTTTGTCAGCTGCTCTCCGGCTATCTATTTAAAGCTGTATATGACTATGGTACGTCCACAGTTAGAATTTGCATCATCAATTTGGAACCCCTAACTTGCTTGGCATATCAATATCCTGGAAACTGTTCAGAAATTGCAACCTAACAAATACTCGCCCTCAAGCATCTACCATACACTGAACGTCTTGCTTCCTTGGGTATGGACACATTAAAGCTCTGACATCTGGTAACTGACTTGATAGACACCTACAAGATTGTCCATCATCTTTCCAACAGCAACCTCAGGCAACTTTTTGAATTCCATACATCTAACACTCAAGGACAAGCTTACAAAATCAAAAACACAATACAGCACCCACTTTTTCATGCTCAGAATAGTTGAAGCATGGAATAAACTAAGTTGTTAGCTGTCGAGACACTACATCCTTCAAAAATTCCATATTTCCAGAAATTTGCCAACAGTACACCTGATACCCCACTCCACCTATTTTTTTTAAGACTTATTCACTGTTCACTTCCTGTGCATATTCTATGTTCTGGTCATGCAGTTTTGGTTACTTTTTTTGATGAGTTGTAGTGCACATGAACACTGTATACAATAAGTTCATTATATATATAGTTTAAAGAAAACTAGGTACAAATTCACACTTACTGGAATATAATTAGCATTTATGTAATCAGATCCTTCATCATCATCATCACTACTTTTACTCAATTTAACTCTGCTGAAGTCATACGGTAAGATGTTGACAAAGCGATTTTTTATACGATTGTTTGACAAATGTGCAGCCAATGTCTGATTGTATTTACCAACATCTTTTATGCTCTACAAAATAACAAATGGAAAAATTAGAAAGAAAGTACTTCCAATTGCATTTATAAAATACAAGACAAGTATTTTTGCTGTTTTTTCAGTGATAGTTGCAGTGAGTGAGAGGAGATTGGTTTATTAGAGAAATATGTTTATTTTATTAATATTTAACAGGAACCAATGAGCTGCAGGTCTGTATAATACACTTTAGATCTTCAAATTTTATACATTCCACAATTAATTCATTAGTGACTATCTATCTTGTTTTCCTTTCAGCTGATTATTGTTTAACATATACCACTGTATGCACTGGTAATCATTTGAACAATTTAGAAAGGATAGATTAAAAATGAAGTACATAACTTTTCTCATACTCTGTTCATCAAATAAAAAAGAAATAAGACAAAATATATAAACACTTACTTCAAATTCTTCTGCAAATCGATAATCAGAATCTGCAGACATCTGTACAAAATGTGATTCAAAGTCCGATGCCCTAACAGGATGGCTAAAGAAGAAAAGAATATTTATAACTGATTGCCTGAATTATTTTAAAATAAAATAGTAAATCAGTCAAGTCAACTTTATTGATTTATTGCTCCCATATAATTATATAAGAAAAAACAAAATCCTACAGAACCATTTATAATTACAGTGTTTATCCAAGTATTATAAGTATACGTATAAACGTGTACCCACAAATTATAGAAAAATATCTCTCGTTTATTTTCTTTAGTATTGTGGCACCCCGTCGGTTACAACGGTGAGGGTTCCAATTGATCCGATCAACAGAACAGCCTGCTCGTGAAAGTAATATGCAAGTGGCTGAGCACACCACAGACACGTGTACCCTTAACGTAGTTCTTGGAGAGATTCAGTGTGACACAGAGTGTGACAAAGCTGATCCCTTTGGCTTGGTTTATATGGCTGGATGCCCTTCATAATGTCTATCTCCTTATAGTGTGGGTTGGGTGCTTTTAGAGGACTTTTATTAGGTTGGTGCATAATTATTGTGGTTTTTTTCAATAAATTTTATTCAACAAAAACAATAACAACATTTAACAAAAACATCTTTAAATGATTATTCTGGAGCATATTCACCATCTACTTCAATTTCTGCTTGGTGTTTTGTTTAAATTTTTTGTTGAATAAAATTTATTGAAAAAAAGTCACAATAATTATGCACCAACCTAATACATGGTGCCAGCATGAGTGCCTTTTATGTGGCACCAGCATAGGGCTCTTGCAGGCCAACCTTCTTTATCAGAGGGAGGGGCCTTAAGACTTTTACTGTGGAAGATGGGTCTTTTTGAGTACAACAAGGCATCAGATATCTTGGTCCTTTGTTATCTCTTCTAAGAAGTTCGGTGTCCTGAGGTCATCCTTCAGTACTTCACCCCATGTTTTCCTAGGCTTCTCTCTTCGATTTGTTCCATCCACTTTGAGAGATTGGCACTTCTTTATAGAGCTGTTGGCATTCATCCACATCACATGACCAAACCAGTGCAGTCTTCCTTCTTGCATGCTACAGCTAATTCCTCTTATGTCAACTTTTCTCTCAACACACATGCACAGACACACATGTACACTTACATTTCACATCCAGCAGAGCATACTAGCTTCATTCCTTTCTAACCTCCACATGTCCTCTGCATTCAAGGCCCATATCTTACTACCTGTAGAATTGCTGTTTGTATACATGCATTTGTATACATACAATCTTCCTTTCACTTAGAGAGAGACCTTTGGTTGCCAACAGAGTTAAAAGTTCTCTGAATTTTCTCCATCCTTCTTATTATAGCTATTACAGTTTCTGTGCATTCTCCCCCACAACTAATTTGGTTCTCTAGATAGTAGAAATTGTCTACTACTTCTAAGGAGCCATTGAAACATTTGAGAAAATCAATTTCTCAAGTTTCTGTAGTTTTTATGGCTGCTGTGCATTGTCTACATGCAAACACTACTTTCTCTGATGAACTTCCTATTATTCCACTTCACCTCTTGTGTGTCTATAGCTTGCTCTGGGTACACCATATAGAATTCCTCTTACACCTTTCCTACAAATTGAACAGGGCCATTTACCTAAAGTGGGTAGGGTCCTATGTATTTTTTTGTTTACTAAAACCTTAGTCTTTAACCTTAAGGCTCTTAGATTCCAGGTTTTGCTTCCACACTTGGAATTTCTCTTCTAGGTCTGATATGGAATCAGTTATGAGGGCAAGATCATCAGTATATAGTAGTTCTCAGGGGCTGCCAGTCTTGAATTCCTTTGTTATGACCAGGAGGACAATGATGACAGGGAAGGAACTGAGGATCAAGCCTTAATGAATGCCTACATGTACACCAAATTCTTCACTGTATTTGTAGTTAACTCTTGCCTCACTAATAACATCTCTGTATATGGCCTGTACTGCTTTCACAAGCCATTTGGCTACCCCTAGCCTCCTTAGAGCACCTCTCTCTCTCTTACTATATATATATATATATATATATATATATATAAAATCATCATCATCATCGTTTAACCTCCATGCAAGCATGGAAGGGATGGTTTCACAAGAGCCAGCCAGGCAGAAGCCTGCACCAGACTTCTGTGACTGTTTTGGCATGAGTTTTACAGCTGGATGCCCTTCCAAACACCAACCCCTTTACAGTGTGGACTGGGTGCTTTTAAGTGGCCCCTGCACTGACAAGGTCACATCAAGTACTTGCAAGATGAAAATATATATGTATATATTAAACATACATGAACCTAGACAGTACAGTTTTAGTTTATCTAAGATATTTTTTCAAGACAAACATTGTAGTCAGTACTGTATTTGATGGCCTATAAGACACACCTTTTTTTTACCTCAAAATGCCTTAAAAAATACCCATGCATCCACTGCACTCAATGTAGGCTCAAAACTCGCTCAAAACAATATGTATGTTTACAAAATGTGTGCTGCCATCTATTGGTGAACAATCGCCTATGGTATGTTTATATTGAATGTGGATGCAATAAATTGCTTATAATTACTGGTAATAACATAAAGTTATACAGGTAAGTGGAGGAATTAAAACATTATTTTAATGGTAATTTATTTTACAAAAGTATAGCCTAGGCTAGGGTACATCCTATGCACTCGTGCTTCTTATAGGTCATCAAATACGGTAACTAAAAAAATGTATCTTCTTAAATATTTTGCTCAAAGAGAGAAAGAATTGTGTGTTTAGCTTTCAGGAAGATTCAATGTCATCACTTGTGCTTAAAAATGTGTTATATTCTTTGGTCAACCATGAATTACAAAACACTAGTAAAAATGTTTTTTATAGAAATTTCAAAAATTGTTTTAGTAAATACCTTGTGGGTTGCATAATGTAAGGACTCTCAGTTGCAACAACTGACTTGGGTTTTGTTCTCCTTTTTCTCACCACATATAGGATAATGCCAACAATCACAGCAATAATTAGTAGAACTATTAGTACAATAATTGCAATGAGATAACCTTCCATTTTTTCTTCTGAAAAGAGAATGTAAACATGCAATGACAAATTAAATTCAACATTACAAGTAATTATCTTATATTATTAAATGAAGGTGGATTTACCTCGGGAAGACAAAGATGATTGTGAGCAGGGTGGAAGGAGAAGTGTTGGTGAGTAAAGAGGATCTATGTGGGGTATGTGGGAGGAGGGTAGTGGCAAGTGCGGTATTGTGTACAAGATGTGAGAAATGGATTCATGGTAGATGTACGAAAATGAAGAAGGTGACGCCAAGATTGGAGAGAGAGTTTGTTTGTGGAAGATGCGAGAAAGGGGCTGGCAGAACCAGTGGAAACACTATGCGACGAGGTGGAAACGGTGAGAGGATTTTGTTATTTGGAAGATACGGTGGATATAAGTGGTGGATGTGAAGCAGCTGTGACAGCATGAGCGAGACTTGGCTGGATGAAGTTCAGAGAATGTGGAGCGTTGTTTTATGGGAAAAGGTTCTCATTAAAGATGAAAGGTAGGGTCTATAAGAGTTGTATGAAAGCTGCAATGCTGTATGGGAATGAGACATGGTGTCTGAGAGAGAGAGAGAGAGAGATGGTAATTTTGAGAAGGACTGAGAGAGCAATGGTGAGAGAAATGTGTGGGGTGAAGCTGT
>NC_068982.1:134183545-134198322 GCF_001194135.2 Octopus bimaculoides
GAGAGAGCAATGGTGAGAGAAATGTGTGGGGTGAAGCTGTTTGATAAGAGGAGGACTGAGGATTTGATGGGAATGCTGGGGTTGGAGGAATCAGTAGAATGATTGGCAAGGGCAAATGGAGTGAGGTGGTATGGGCATGTGTCGAGGAGGGATGAAGAGTATGTTTTGAGGAGGGTGATTGTGTTTGAGGTAAATGGAGTGCGAAAGCAAGGTAGACCAAGGAAAAGGTGGAGGAGACAAGTGGAGGAGGAGGAGATAGGGAGGCTTGGTTTGAAAAAGGAGGACTCCCAAAACCAGGCAAGATGGCGAGATGGTGTGAGGGCAGTTGCTATGGCATTGAGGTAGATCCAGCCACCCCTGTTAATGGGGACAAAACCTGGATTTAAAACACTGGATGATGACAATGATGATGAGTATATCTTCAGAATTTTATAAGAGAGGGAGAAAAAATTTTTTTCCACTTTTCTTGTCAAGCACAAACAGACAATTACATCATCATCATCACCATCGTTTAACATCCACTTTCCATGCTAGCATGGGTTGGACGATTTGACTGAGGACTGGCGAACCAGATGGCTACGCCAGGCTCATGCAACTATATTTCTAAATTATTACAGTAATGAACAGACAATAAAAAACAATGATAAATAATGTGTAAAATTTACAATATATAATTACTGCTTCCTTTCTTTAATTTTATTTTTCAATTAATTACACTTAATATTCAATTTATACCATTTCTTTGATGCAATCCTATCTGGATATATGTTATCGGAATATCAGGTATATCTTCATTATCTTTGAGTCAGGCTTTGTTCTAACCTACTGCAGCTCACAATTATTGTATGCAGGGAATTGCTACCAGAGATTCTGAGAATGTTATGTTACTTTCTGGGTGAGATTCATCTCACACTCACTAAAACTCTACACACAGTTAATTACTAGTAACTATGAGGATTAATGTTTATGAGCCATTAGTCTTTATAAAATAGATATCTAATACATATATATGTACGTACATATGTACGTACATACATACATACATATGTACGTACATACATACACACACACACACACACACATACATACATACATACATACATACATACATACATACATACATACATACATATAACCAAACAGGCAAACAGATATAAGATTATCAATATAATTATTAATATTAGCGATTTCTAACAATGGCACTAGATCATAAAATCATGGATATGTATTGTCAATTAAGTTGACTCCACTACTTTACTGGTACTTAATTAATTGATCTGAAAGGCATGAAAAGCAAATCCAAGCTCAAACTGTAAAGGCATATGACTAATCATGGAGAGGCAATTTTTTTCAGTTTTCTACTGACATTTTTGTTTCCATGAAGGGAGCCCTCAAAAAGATCATTTAGTGAGGACTTACCTGAGACTCTAGTTTGCTTTAACAACACTAAATGTATTACTAAAATGTATCTCAAAGGCTAGGTCCCCTCTTCAGAATTACAAAATAATTCATCCTTGACGAGTTGTAGACCCTCTACAAAGCACAAGTATAATAACATATGAGAATATATTGCTCAGATACCCAGAGCAATGTTGCTACTACCACTACTACATACACACACCACACCACACCACACCACACACATACAAACACAATTCAACTAATTGGAAAAGATTTGCTTATCAACACATGACAATAACTATACTAAATACTCTGTCCTTTTTAATGCTATTACAATGGCTTCTAATCTTCTGAACTACTAATATGTCAACGAACTCCAGCCAAGCTTATTTGTCTTTTCACAAGTAATCATTCTTAGTTTGTTTCACCCTGAAAAATCCCACAGTCCTTCCTACTTAGAGCCACATCATTCAAGAATAGCCTTCTGTTCATGTCTTTTTCTCCTCATAGACTTCAATCAGTGGAATTTCAGGTTCAACTGATTATCAACAACATCTACCTCACCAATTTGGGATGGACTGAGTGCTAGTCTTCCTTCCTTTTCTGACTACAGATGGATGATGACAGATGAGTAAGCAAGAGCTAGATCTATGTAGAAGGAATTAGTAGAAGAGGAAGACTGAGAAAGACATGGGCAGAATTCATGAAAGCTGATCTTAGGATGTTGAACCTCACGCTGATGACAAAGGAACAATAAGTAGCAGGATGCTGTGTGGGAAAGGACAATACATGGAAAGATGGAAAGGCAAATTTAATATAATGGTGGAGGCTATGGCAATGACCATGGTATTCTCACCAAAGACCTGTCAACATGTGTGGTACTACTGTTTGTAATGAATGCAAATTAATTGAAGGAACAGATTAATTTGAGTAATTGATTATCGATGAGAATTAATAGTGTATGGTGATTTGGATGGCTTTGCATTCAGAAAGCCAATGGAGCTATTCCATCTAGATGTCTATAATGAACCCAAAATCTCAAGCTGCAAAGAGAAAGTGTTTATCAATATCAACTATAATACATTACTTACTTGCAGTTTTGATTGCTGATGAATAGCTTGTGTCTGAAAATGTATCAAATGTATAGGCTCTGACTTTAATATAATATTCAGTGTCTGGCATTAAATAGCCATTGCAAAAGCCTTCTACAATGTCACAATCTTGAGTGCCAATTCCATATTGAATAGTATCATCTAAACTCCGTTTTGATTTACTTTTGAGATCACTGCAAGCATTTGACTTCTCGTAAAGGTTACTGCAATTCTTAAATATCTGATATGCTTTAATGGCTCCATCATCTTTAAATTGTTTCCAGCTGGGAAGATACATTTTATTAGTATGCTTTGTGTTTTTGTCTACAGCAATAATTATGTTATAATTAATAATTGGTCCACGGGTTTCTTTGAAAGGGTTCGGTTTTAAAGTCACTGTAAATGACTTAGTGGTAGCGGAAGTTAACTGTATGTTATCAGGCTTGTTTTCAACTGGTGGTTCTTCAAAAGAAAGACAAAAAGAAAATTAAATTCATTTAAAATTTATAACACTCTTTACATTTTCTTTTATATTTCATCTTCACAAATAATCATACAATTAGCATTTTGCAAGAAAACAGTTATTAAAAATTTTAAGTAAATTATTAAAAAGTTGAATGTGAACAATTTATCAAAAATACAACAATTAGCATCTAACTTTTCATATTAATATAAGCAAGATAATTATGAAAACTATTGCATATCTGTTTCATTTGTTTAAGGAAATATTTTAAAAAGGGATTCTTTTTTCAATGCTATGTGTTTGTTCATTTGATAGCTGGGTTTTTTATTCATGTTAGTTTGGATTCAACAGGGACTTAATTGCTGTGGCATTTTACAGCCAGATGCCCTTCTTGTCACCAACCCCACTTGTTTTTAAAGGATTTTTTTATTCCAATAGTCTTGGAGAATGCAGAGTGATTGGTCATAACACCAACAAAGAAATATAAACATCATATCACTGTTACACTCATGAAATAAAAGCATAGTAACACAATAAAACACTAGAAGCTTTGTTTCTCTACTCATTTTACAGAGACTGCCTCTGGTTCTATGACACAAACTTCTTGTTTTAAATTATCTAAATCAGTGTTTCTCAACCATTTTTCACCTGTGGTCTCTTATTTTACTCATGGACCCTTCTAGCAATTCTATATTTAAAATATCATAATATTTTTATAATTAAATATTATTATAAACTGCATAAAAATTGCTAAAGTATTTTGTGAATTGTAGAAGTATGA
The DNA here is from genome assembly GCF_001194135.2 of Octopus bimaculoides. Lineage (NCBI taxonomy): Eukaryota > Metazoa > Mollusca > Cephalopoda > Octopoda > Octopodidae > Octopus > Octopus bimaculoides. The sequence goes on from NC_068982.1 coordinate 134,187,282, forward strand.
CAGATTTATTGCAGATAAATTATAACAAAATTTTATATGGACCCCACAAGGGTCATAAGGACCCCAGTTGAGAATCATTGATCTAAATTAAAAACCTTCCTTCAAAATTTCATACCAATTTATGTTCCAAACACCAACTTAATAATGATACAATATTCTATTAATTCAAAATTAATTGAAACAAAGGCAGTGCATTTCAACAAAAATATGATAGAAGGAGAGTAGACTGTTAACAATAAAGTTGGAATTGAAGTGAGTTTTGAAAACCTTACCAGTATTAGTAATCTGGGAATGTTAGAAGAAAGAGAAAAATTACTTAAAATTAGTGGTGATGCATTTAACACGAGACAAGATATTATGTTGCAGTTGAGAAAGTTAGAGGTGTTTTTGAGCTGTCAACTAAATAAAAGTTCTTTTTGTTTTATTTTTTTCATGTCTAACCAAGCCATACTACTGTGGAAAAAAATAGATTTTAAAAGGTTCTTTAAATATTTAACTTACCAAAAGATGTTGTTCTACATTTGTGATAAGTTGGTTTCCCTTTTACATTTTTGTTAAACGCCCAAATCTAAAAGATTTTAAAATAACTTTAATTTTAATTTAGGGGTATCTTAAATCTGGTTTAATTTTGTCTATTGTGGTATTATTCATTTATGTTTTTTCTTATTTCTAATGTGAAATAAAATTATATTCAATCAAACAAATATTAAATAATCAACTTTTTATAAGTAAATAAAATTAGCCTTGCTGAAAAATTATTTCAAGAGCATGTGATCAGTACAAGTAAGTAGTGAGATTACTATAATTTCAATACACTTTAGACTTTTCTCAGAGTCAGTACAGCTAAGTCAAATGAACTCTTTTTCAGCTGGCTATGAAAGAATATAAACTTTGCTATACATAAAATAAGAAGTTGCTTTCTCAAAAAGCATTTAAAGTTTATAATGTGCATTACACTGTACAGAACAAAACATAGCTTCACAAAATTCAAAGCAAAATAATGATCATTCACTTACTATCACAAATTCTCATTAATATGAATTTTAATCCCAAATAGGGGTACAAATTGTTTGCAAAATAGGAAAACTGTACATGCCTTAATTCCGAGGATTAAAGCAGCTCTAACAAGCAGGCAGTCTTAACAATAAGGTTTAACTAGATGCAAGCTAGTAGATACTTGGTAGTAAAACACAAGTGTAGACTGCATGATTGATATAGCGAATAGCAGCTAATAGATCTCAACCAGACTATCTAAACACTTTATTTTGTTATTAAAGTTAATAAATTCATGTAAATACACTTGAATATGCAGTCATCAATTAGCCAGTGTTAAGTATATTAAGTTTGCAGCTCACCTCACATTATTCAGTTTATGTAATAAGTTTAAATGAAATGTTTGAGAAACAAATATGAAAATGCAACTCAAAACCATATGATTATTTCTATCCATATCAGAATTTGGCTATTTTGAAGACAGACTTGCCAAAATAACTCAATGTTTTGGTCTATATAGGGTAGGGCCTCAGTTCTATCTGTTGATGAAACTTCTGAGAATTTTATTTAAAAATGAAAAATTATTAATATCGTGAAATAAAAAAACAAAAAACTTACTATTGTGCGATAACAACAACCCGGTTTGATTGAGAATGTATATGATGTCTCATTTGTATATTCAAAATCATCCACCTGAAAAAGTAAACTTCATTTTGTACACAGACTATAGTCATAAATACAAACAGAATGGTTTTACCCTTTGTCCCTGTGTAAGGGGTAGGTGCCTCATCTGGGACATTATGGTCTGCTATTCCTTCGCTCCCTCTTACATCCTGGATACTGCAGTAAATGAGAGGGTCACTACTTTTGTAGCCAAACAGAACAAAATCTTAAGTATCAAGACTTGTTAGTGAACTATTTCTTCTAGCCTGTGGTGTTTGAGATGTTTGGAGGGGATGGGCTACTAACAATGAAGTTCTTGTTATCACTGGTGGCTTGCCTTACCTAGGTGACAGGTGATGCTCGTGAGGGTGCTTTGGCTGCTCCAACACCTTAGCCTTGCCATCGCCCATGATAATGTCACAAGCATGTTGGCTTGCTTCAGTAGGTTCTATTGAACCTTGTGATGTGCAATCAATTGAAGCACTTGGTGTTGAATTGATGTTTTTCCCTTTTTTCATTCTCTCCTTTTCCTTTTTTTTTTCTTTTTCTTTCCTTGTCCCTCTTTTTCCATTTTTTCTCCCAGTTTTGGATTTATATTTTTAATGTAGTTCTGCATTATACGTGTCATATGCATACATGTTATATCCCAATAAAAATAAGACAAAATATATTTATATAAAACAGAAAGTATCGAAATCAGACAGAAAGAAAAGACACCCACATGTAGATGTGTGTGTACCTCTGTGTGTCACTACACACACTGCTTTTCTATTCAATTTTTTTCACCATAAATCAATATAAAGCTATCAGTATCACATTTCTCTATGCTTCACTAACTTCTCACTCCTTTTCACACACACTTTTCTACCACTCACTTAGTCATTACACTCTCTTGGTCAAATCTGTCTTGAAAAACAAAGCCATCAAAGAGTACAGAGAACTCTTTAATCTCATAAAGAACATGGCAACAACCTCCCTTCCCCTCTCTCTCTCTCTCTCTCTCTGTTTTCCTTTTTCTCTAGTGTTGATTCTATAACCAAATGTAGCCAAAACACAGTGAAGTCGTTGATGCTAGCAATAGCATCAAGCCACAAAATCATGCAAAAATGGACTGTAGGAACAAGATGTGGTTTCTCTGACTCACCTAAGAAGGAAGAAACTCTGAACAAGAACTGACCCAGACTATGACAATCCATCCATTTTGCGACAGCAAGGAAAGCAGACAAGAAACAATGATGATGATCATCATCATCATCACTGTGTCTCTATTATTACTCTCTCTATCACCTTCTCACTATTATCACCCAATTTCTCTCCTCTCTTACTCCTTCTTCTTTCATCTACATGCCCTAGTTCTCTCTTTATCATTACTATTTCATTTATTCAGCCTTAACCCAAAAAAAGACAACACAAGGTCAAGAGGACACTTTAGTTGAGGACATGACATCCTTTCTAGTGCTGGTGCTTCAATAAAATGTATCCAGTAAATCTGGTAAAATGGTTGGTACTGTGAAGGGCAACCATGCATAGAAACATGCAAAAAACAAATATGAGCAAGATCATCATCGTCGTCGTTTAACGTCTGCTTTCCATGCTAGCATGGGTTGGACGATTTAACTGAGGACTGGTGAAACCAGATGGCTACACCAGGCTCCAATCTGATTTGGCAGAGTTTCTACAGCTGGATGCCCTTCCTAACGCCAACCACTCAGAGAGTGTAGTGGGTGCTTTTACGTGCCACTGGTACGAAGGCCAGTCAGGCAGTACTGGCAATGGCCACGCTCAAAATGGTGTATTTTATGTGCCACCCGCACAAGAGCCAGTCCAGGGGCACTGGCAATGATCTCTCTCGGAAGTCCTTACACATGCCGAGGGCACAAGTGCCAGAAAGGCGACGCTGGGCACAGGTGCCATCACGATTTCACTTTCGCTTGCCCCAATAAGTCTTCGCAAGCTGACTTTCGTGTCCAATGAAGGAGACGATGTTGGCATGGGTGCCAGTCATCGAATTTAACTCGATTTCAATTTCACTTGCCTCAACAGGTCTTCGCAAGTGGAATTTAGTGTCCAATTTAACTTGATATGATCTGTAATGGCAATAACTCCAAATAAGAACAGACTTGGATAGAAACCACCCACCTAACCTACGCCAGCATGGGAAGAAGACATAAAATGATGAAGATGATAGCATGGGTTGCATGGTTAGGAAATTTGCTTCTTAACCACATAGTTTTGGAGTCAGTCCCACTGTGCAGTACTTTCTGCTATAGCTTCAGGTCAATCCAAGTCAGAAAATGAAAGAAGTCAATCATGTGCATGTGATTGTGCGTGTGTGTGTGTGTGTGCGTGTATTTACTTGTTCAGATATACCACGATAGATGTAAATAAGCATCACTGTCACACAAGAAGCGTCATTCGTTTTCAAAGTTCCATGTAAACATGTCTGGCAATAGGGAAATGCAACCACACTTGTAAAAACAGGTGAGCATAGGTTACAGAAAGAGTACCTGGCTTTAGAAAATCTGCTTCAATAAATTTTGTCTGATCCATGGGAGCATAGAAAAGTGGATATTAAAAAGACAATGACGATCGAACACACACACACACACACACACACACACACACACATTCTTACAATGAACTTTCAGAATATTTATATGTAAAATATATAAACAAAAAATAATGATAAAGTTTGTTCTTACGTTAAATTTAGAGCTTCCTTTGTTCTGTTTTACATCCCCACAGGGTACGCAGTCCTGAAAATGCAAAAATATGAATGCTTTTCAGATGAGCTATTTTTGTCTTTTTCTTTCTTTTTTTCTTTTTTTTCTTCTCTAATGATCACTTTTTACTATCTTATGATAAAATTAATCCATGACTTCTTTGGTGAGATTTAAATAAAGAACATATGTGTCCTGCTTGCAATAAAAGATTTTGTTCTTCTGCTATTATGGTTTTCTGACATTTTACCACTTTAAATACCAAGTTGCTCAAGACCAACCCTGGTTCTTTTATACAAACTTCTTGCTTTAACCCTTTAGCATTCAGATTGCTCTGGCAAATGTAATGCTTATTTATTCATATTGCTTTGAATTAACTATGTATTATCTTGTAGCTTTGAGACTTCAGTGGTGTGTTTGTTTAGTTTTAAAATAACATTATAGAGGAGGTGCAAAAGGTTGAACCTGGCCAGTTTGAACATAAAACAGTTGGAATATTTGAGCTGGATATGGCTGGTTTAAACACTAAAAGGTTAAAGTAATCTAAATTAAAACCTAGCATTAAAATTTCATGTTATTTATATTCCAAATAGCAGTTTAATGATGGCAAGGTTATTTTAATAAATTCATTATTTTTTCGAAATTAATTGAAATAAAGGCAGTGGTGTTCAACAGAAAGATGGCAACATAAGGGTTAAATTATCAAATATTTCAGGGAAATTAAAATGCTGGTGATTAGATGATTTCAAGATCTTTTGGATACAATATGCTTGGGTGTCCTTCAATTGTATATTTTAAGTAGCCACAGAAAAATTTTAGCTAATGAAATGCTCATTATTTATACCATTATACCAGCATCTATATCAATAAAATATACCTTTTCAATATTAGTAACATTCAATTAAGTAAAATGGTTAAGAATTTCACTTCTAAACATTAAATTAAAGTAAACTTTATAACAAGAATCTTAGACCGAAAAAATATGCACAGAACCACTAAAGGGGCTTAAACCATGTACTTGTCATAATCCAGATGAATGTACTAACTATTGTAACATAACAACCAGGCAGACCCTTTCTATGCAAATTAGCAACAAGGTATCAGCATGCAAGCTATTTGTTCATATCTATCTTGGCTGTTATAAAAGGTCCCGGATATTTCATGACACTTAATTCTAGGCTGTGTAAAGATCACATCATGTTTTATTTATTCTTTATTCTTCATTTCACAAAGTTTTCATGTATGAAATTTTTCCATGTTATTAAGGTTTTGAAAAGTTCTACAATAAACTACTAATTTTTAATTTAACTGGATTAGGCCAGTGAGAATAAAGTATCATTGCCAAAGGCAGTTTCTTGAAAACAATCACAGATGCTCAGAGAAATTCCATTTTGATTTTTTAAAGTTTTAAAACAATTTCATCATCATTTTCCTAAGCTGGCAGCAACTGAATATTTCTGTAAATTTGAATATTTGAATTTGTATAAGAAAATGTTTATAACTGGATGCTCTTTTTAATAATGAGTTGAATAACATTAACCTTTTAGCATTTAAGACAGTCATATCTGGCCCATATATTCTACCTGTTTTATGCTCAAACCAGTGATATCCAGCTTCTCGCACCTACCCTACAATGTCATAAAAATAAATGATCCAACTTTTGAAATTGTGAAGCTACAAGATAATGCATCAGAAATTCAAAACAATATGAATAAATTATGTTGAAGTAGCATGTATTTTCTGTTAGGCTGGTCATTTTGGCAATATAAATGACCAAGTTGATAATATATTTGATTATCAACTTATGAACCATGGATTCAAATTTCTCTGTTAGCATAGACATTCCATTGTTAGAGAATTCTACTTAAATTAGTTTGCCTAACATAAACGCAATGTTTAGCTGAGAAAAGTAACTAAGAATAATGTAGACTCTTGTTCAAGAGATTCTTTATCTATCATTCACTTGATTTTATAGAAAGCAGAGCTAAGTATTGTCCCTTTCATGCATTTTAATTTGTGACTGAGCCAAATAAAGCAATAAGCTTTAACAAAAAGTAAAACGGAATGCTTGAGGATAAATTTCAACAGCAATTGTTCGAGCTGTTATTTCAACACAGCTTATACTCACACAGTCTCAAGTAATTAAAAATCTACAAAGGCACAGGCATTGCTGTGTGGTTAAGAGGCTTGCTTTGCAAATATGTGTTTCTAGGTTCAGTCCTATTATGCAGCACCTCAGGCAAGTGTATTCTACTATAGATCCAGGGCCATCAAATGCTTTGATAAAAAGAAACTCTGTGAAATCTCATAGTATATATATATATGTGTGTGTGTGTGTGTGTGTTTGTCTCCCACTACTGCTTGACAACCAGTGTCGGTTTGTTTAAGTCGCCATAATGTAGTGGTTTAGCAAAATAGACTGATAGAATAAGTACCAGACTTAAAAACATGTACAGTGGTCAATTTGTTCAATTAAATCCTTCGACACAGTGCCCTTGCATGACTGCATGGCCACAGTCCAATGACTGAAACAATTAAAATATGAGAAAGAATATAGTAGTGTAAATAGTTGAAATTAAACTTACAGTAATGAAGTTCTCTTCAGAAAATGTTATAACATACACTAACACTAATGAAATTCTTTCCCCACACAAGTGTAATGAACTTAGGATATTAAAACCTATTCAAAGTGACTATATCAGTTGAATAATTTCAGAATGTGTAAGATACTTACTTGACTCTTTGAACATGATTCGGAATAACCTACTTTGTAGCGTGTGATTATTGACTGTGAAGGAGGTGACCAAAATAATATTAATTCAGAAACAGATTCCTTTACAGTTATATTCACTACTTCTTCTGGAGCTAAAATGTATAATTAGAATTCTTTTATTTTATTATCAATAATATTAATGATACCAAACAACAAGAAACAAAAAAAAAATTCTTTAGTCTGATTAAGACAGAAGTCCCAGTACATTAGTGGAAATTATTTTCTCAATCCAGAGATGGAGAAACTAAACATTTCAAGGAGGAAACTAAACATAATAACCCATTTGGCCTGTTGCACTAGTGCACTGATTATATCATCAAACTTTGATGTTATATACTGAAGGAAAATATTTCAATTCACACAAGTTTCAACTTTATTCCTTATATTTGAATTTTTCTCTAAGGAAAGAAAATTCCTTAATTACAACAGACAATTTACTTTACAGTGATTAACTCAGAGAAGGCTTTTTATAGGCTTTTACACTCTGCAGCCAGTTGTGAGTCTCTAAGAAAATTAGATGTAATAGCTAACTGTAGAACCCTAAGTAAATGTCTATCATAGCCTCATGTTGATCATTGCTCTGTGAATGAAATTTAGAAGGAAAAATCATGCAGAAGATCATTGTATGTATATATTGTATGTAGTGATCACAATCACAAAATGCATGATATAAAATAATCAAAAATAACTTGCAAATTACGTAGAAAAGTGTTGTTAGTTAAATTAAGGTTGGTTGTGAGTTCAGTGACTAATGCAGTCCTCCTTTTCTTTCTTCTCCGAGTGGTTGCAACAGGGACGTATCTTACTGTCAGCTTTGGTAGATCCTCAGTTTTAAGTTACGTGTTTCAGCCAATAATATCAATGTAACTGAATGGTCTTAATTCTCTATTACAGTATAGAAGTCTCCAAAATATAACATCTGATGTGACTGTTTTATTAAGCATGGCCACCAAAGCCTACCCCGTAATTATTCCAATTTCAAAGAATGGTAACCTCCACCTGCCTCAGAGCAACAGACGAATTCCATTTTTACTTCTATCTTCAAAAAATCTAAAGCTGTAAGTGCCTAAATAGAATTTCATCTTACATATCCCATTCTAAAGTAGAACCAAAACGACTCCTGCGAAGACAGATCAATACTAGCTCAAATGCTTGACCTTAGAAGAATTGTAGAAGAATTCAAAATCTCCATGTAAAATACATCAATATTATTTCTCCAAGCATTTGTTTGTGTCAACAAGGACATGCTATATATCCTGTAGAACTATGGTATTCCAGATGAGAATGTCAAAGCCATGACCACCATGTATAAAAATCCATCAAACTTCACAGGCAGTCTAACTATTTTCAATAATAGAAGTAATCCCACAGGAATATGTCCTTACTGGTTTTCTTTTGGCAATTATAAAAATTTATAAAATTTGAGTTCTGAAATTTTGAAGCTGGAAAAAGCACTCTTTCCTCCAGTCTGCATGGTTTCTTGCAAGATTCTCAAAGTATCTTTTCTAATATTCAGGTGTTTCAAATTATTTTTGAATCTGTCCTTATACCGTAGAAGTTGCCAGCCAACACTGCATCACAAATTTTCAAGCTAATTCAATTAAGAAGGTTTCTATACCAGGTATTCCACACATTTTCAGGACAGTGCTATTCTTTACTCTGCCATCTCACTTAGCCTTGCATATTTGCCTAAGACATGTCATATGAAAGCTATTCAGTTGAATTATGTGCTTATAATAATTTTTTGGATGTGATGATGATGATATATAGCTTCTTAAGTTTAATAAGTTTGGTATGAATTTTTTTGTGTTCCTATGTGGCACTGCATAATAATGTTGAGTTGGTCAATACAATGAAAGTGAAATTTAGTAGAATGAAACAATACAGAAGTCCCCTCCTCCCCCCCCACCCCGCCATTTCTCTTTCTCTCTCACACACAAATACAATATCTTAGCTAGTTAAACATTCTACAGAGAAATTTCAACTTTTAATTGCTTAGATAATATTAGTTGATCAAAGTTTTTCAGATCATTATAATATGTATGTGAGTACTGCCTATAACATATGCAAGTATTTGTATTCAGTTTGCAGAATGTTCCAGAGATATTTTTATCTCAGTTATATCATTAATCATGTGTATATGGGTCTAAACTTGTTGTTTTATTAAATCTTTTTTTTTTTTTTATATATATGTAGTTTAGTTAATACACAACACTGGAAGCTCTGCATTTCTAATGATGAACTTTCATTAGCAAACTGATAAAAACAAAAATATGGCTAATTTGTACATCCAACTTAACTTGGGTATATTTGTGTGGGTGTTTATAAAAGGTTTAAAGAAACAAAAAAAAAACTCTTGTTGGTATTGTGTCTTTTTATGTCAGTAATGTAGAAGCCTGAGAAATAGGGACCAATAAAATAAGCAGCATACTGAAATAAATACTAGGGTTTATATGATTTGCTAAATATATGAAGGTGGGACCTTAACATGTCTACAGGTGAATGACTGAAACTGGTTAGAGAATAAAACTGTAAAAGAATATACTTACCAGTATAAAGACTTATATATAAATAGGTATCACTCTTTACACCAAGAGATTTGCTCCATATTTTAATTCCATATTCTTTACCACTTTCTAAGTCCAAGGTTGTGTTTCTGATGGGCACAGTAAAATATTTAGTGTTGTTCTCAGTCACATATTCAATATACCATTCACTTGCAACAGATATAGTACTATCAATATACCATTCTATAAACAATTTATTGTTTGTAAGATTTTTTGTCGCACTAGTTGGTGGTAATGGAGCTAAAATAATTAAGATAATAAAAGAAATTTTTTAATTTTATCTTCTCACAATGAGACAGAAGAAATATAAATCAATAACCATTTCTATTAAAATGTATTATGTAAGATGGTCTTGGTCTTCAAATGTAAAATTAAGGCTCCCTTTGAGTTTTTTGTAGGATATATAACAATTATTCATCATGTAAATAACTCAAGCAATGTAAAATATAATATTGGCTTCAAATTTAGGCACAAGGCCAGCAATTTCAGGTGAGGGCATAAACTGATTACACTGACCCCAGTACTCAACTGGTACTTATTTTAAATGAGCCTGAAAGGATGGAAAGCAAAGTTGACCTTGGCTGAATTTGAACTCAGAACATAAAAATAGATGACATGCCACTAAGCATTTCGTCTGGCATGCTATCAATTCTGCCAGCTCACTGCCTTATTGTAAAATATAATATTAACAACATACTATCTTACTTTAACCCTTTAGCATTTAAACCAACCATATCCAGCCCAAATATTCTACCCGTTTTACATTCAAATCAGCTAGATCTAGCCTCTCATACCTATCCAACAATATCATTCTAAAAATAAACAATCACATCACTGAAATATCAAAGCTACAAGATAATGCATAATTAATTCAAAACAATGTAAATAAATAAGCATTATATTAGACAGAGTAATCTGAACGCTAAGTGGGTAAGATGTTGAAATGTAATGTTCAACCATGAAAAATAATTAGTATCCAAGTTATCACTATTCTAATAAATCAGATTTGGCAATATCAATAATATTAGAATTCATATCAAAGACTTACGGAGTATTATAGTTTTGCTATATTCACTGCTGTTTCTCCCAAGAGAATGTACAATGATAGATAAATCATATGATTTTCCAGCTACCAGATTCGTAAATGTATGTGTGTTTGTGTTTTCCCTTAAAAATAAAAGATTCATAATTGACATATACTGGAGACAATACAAATTCAAGTTCAAATATTTACAAAGATCTTTTTTGCTTTTTCTTTATTTTGTTTCTCTAAGTATCTCAACCTTTCACTACATGTCATATATATATATATATATATATATATA
>NC_068982.1:134201670-134206052 GCF_001194135.2 Octopus bimaculoides
TGTGTGTGTGTGTGTGTGTGTGTGTGTGTGTGTGTGTGTGTGTGTGTGTGTGTATATACATATATACAACGGGCTTCTTTCAGTTTCCGTCTACCAAATCCACTCACAAGGCTTCGGTCGGCCGAGGCTATAGTAGAAGACACTTGCCCAAGGTGACACGTAGTGGGCCTGAACCAGGAACCATGTGGTGCATAAGCAAGCTACTTACCACACAGCCACTCCTACGCCTACAAAATATATATATATATATATATATATATATATATACATATATATTCCCACTGTTACTATGGTTGGAATAAAAATTTCTATCTAGGGACGTTATATAATGATGTAAGTTGATGTAAATATAATTTCATCTATCAACTCACATTGAAGTGGAGGCACATGGCCTAGTGGTTAGAGCAGCAGAATCGCAGTCGAAGGATCGCAAATTCGAATCTCAGACTGGGTGATGTGTGTGTTTATGAGCAATACACCTAAGCTCCACACAGTTCTGGCAGAAGATAATGATGAACTTCTGCAACAATCATCGTTGTGGCAAGCAAGACCAGAAGTCATCATTGTAGTAGTAATGGTATTGGTCATGGTACCTACCTAATGAAGAAGGTGCTTGAGTGGGAGGTACTGAATGCTCTATGCTAACCTGAAGATTAATAATCAATTGGAGTTGGACCAGTGGATTTTATAAATTACCAACCACCTCCAGCTTCATCACTGCCACAACTAGCATTATCAGCACTACAATGATGAATGGTACTGATGTCTGTCAGCACCATATTTGCTGCTTCTGTGACTGATGCCATTACAACAACAATGATGATTGCTGCTTTTGCTAGCCACCACCTTATCATTGACTACTACCAGGACATGTACCACCATTGCCAACATCACCAATGTAGAAAGTCGGCTTCACCACCACTGCTGCCAACCTATAGCAACATAGCAGGATTAATAACCAATTGTTAGAACTCTCTGTATTTTTAGAGCTTGGGATCTACAAGCTCATGCTGCAAAGCAATGTGGATTAACAGATATCCCCAACATCCAGACTCCCACATAAGTAGCACACACAAATACATACATTCACACACACTCATTTGAATACCAGTATTGTATGTTGATATATATGACACATGTTAAAGATCTGTAATCTGCATTGTCTATGTTGTCCAAAATTTTCAGTCAATCTATCTTATTGGAGTAACACCCTAATTAGCTGCTTTTAGATTTTGAACATTCTAATTGCTTAGATAATCTTAGTTGATCAATGTTTTTCACATCATTATACAAGGGGAAGTCAAAAATTATTTGCACTTTTACCATAACACATCTTTATTATTATCACACTGCCTTCTGCGCATGAGGGCTTATAGTTGTTACTATTGTGGTCAAGTGATCAAAGTTTGAGCCTGATTGCACCATTTTTCTTTCTGGCTTTACAGTATAAGCATGGCCACTCCACTAGCAATATGCACCAAAGAAGAACAAAGAACAGTGATCCGATTTCTCTGGTCGGAAGGTGTGTCAGGTGCTGAAATTCATTGGAGGCTTTTAGCACAATACAGGGGACAGTACACTACTGTATAGAAGTGTGTACGAGTGGATTGAAATGCTTAAAAGTGGCTGGACAAGCATAACACATGAAGAGGAAGCAGGACACCCATCAACCTCCACCACCGATGAGAAGATTCAGCAAGCTTGAGAGACGGTAATGGTGAACCAGTGAGTTATCATCAATGACGTAGCTCATTCTTGGCAGGCTAGTCATGGTTTTCTGCTTATCAAATCATCCATAATGAGCTTGGCTTCCATAAAGTCTGTGCAAGATGGGTGCCAAGAGAGCTAACCGCAGAGCACAAGCGCAAACGTCTTGAGGTCTGGCAATGTTTATTCAATCACTACAACATTGAGGATGAGGAAATTTTGAGCAGAATAGTCATAAGAGATGAACCATGAGTCCATCATTATGAGGCATAATACAAAAGACAGAGTATGGAGTGGAAACATCCTGGCTCGCAAGCAACAAAGAAATTCAAGACTCAGTCTTCCATGGGAAAGGTGATGTTAACCCTTTTTTGGGACTCAAAAGTGCTTATATTGACAGACTACCTAGAAAAGGGGTGTACACTCAACAGTGCAAGGTACAGTGCTTTGCTGGCCAACAAACTGAAGCTAGCATTTTGCACCAAATGCTAAAGCTTATTGTGGAAGAAAATTTGGTTGTTGCATGACAATGCACACCCACACATGGCTGCCCAGACTGTTGAAACCATTAACCAATTGGGTTTTGAGGTGCAGAAACACCCTGCCTACAGTCCAGATCTCGCCCCTTCCAAATATATTTTTGGACCACTCAAAGATGGTTTATGAGGTCGTCAATTTCCTACAGATGATGTGAAGGAAGTGGTACATAAATGGTTGCACAACCAACTGAAAACTTTCTTCTTAGAGGGAATACACAAGCTTGTGGACCGCTGGACCAAGTGCACTGAAAAGGAACGAGACTATATAGAAAGACAATGTATTTGTTTATCCCCTGCTTTTGTATAAATACATTGAAAAAAACAAGTGTGTACAATTTTTGATTCTCCTTTGTATTAGGTATGGGAGTACCTCCTATTATGTAAGTGAATATTAGTATTCAGTATGCAGAATGCTCCACTGAGATATATTTCTTTCGGTCATATCATTAGTCGTGTGTATATGGGTCTACAGTTGCTTTTATTTGTTCAGTTTAATCAATATACAATACAACTGTACCTAGAAGCTTTGTGCTTCCAATAATGACTTTTAACTGGCAAACTGATAAAAACAGAGGTAAAATATAAGGACAAGATTGCTTTCCAAGACCTACCTCATGTCAGTGCCAGCTGACATAAAGCAGGTCTTAAGAATGATTTGTTATTACAAGTTCATTACAGACATACAGATAAATATATGTGCAAAAGAAAAATTCTAAATAACTACCTCTACTAATTCAAGAGGGATAGGGATCATAAATCATCGATTAAAGGACAATTTATATTAAATGTGGTTTCAAAAGTTCCAGATGAATAAAGAAGCCAGGGGGACATAAATAATGGAAAGTTTCATTTTAAAACATCTTTCCTTCTAAATAAATGTTTTAAAATACTTTTGAACAGCTGAAGTAATTTCCAGAAGGAAAATAAATAAATACATCTAATGCATAGCACCATCATCATCATCCATATTCAACATACGTGTAACATAAAGATAGCCGAATTACGGCCCTTTGCTGGAAAACGCCAACAGGTGATGTGGCAGCCAACTCCTATATATTCCAAGGATTTTTGGCTCTCTCTCTCTCTCTCTCTCTCTCTCTCTCATTTTAGATACCAAGAAACACAAATCTCTCTTCTGCCTAAGGCACACACACATGCAGTTACTGTCGTTATAACGTCTGCCTCGGCCGACTTCTTATCACCGTAGCTACAATGACACCTGCTTAATAGATTTCAGACCATTGTCATTCTCCTGCTTCATCATGGCGACTTGTTCAGCAACTAATTCTATTGCCACAGCCTACAAGGAAATTAAATGTCATGTTACCAACTTCACTGGCACCTGCTATAATTTGTTACAGTAAGTCCAAGCCATGAACTGAATATATTTTCTGAATAAACCTCACACACGACACTACTCATATTTCTGTTACCATCACAATTTTGTCTCGCAGCTAATTAGCTCTTATTTGTCATTCAACAGGATCCAAGACACGTGGATATCTGATTTCTTACATCATGTAAAAGCTGTGTTTGTACCATCTATCCTAAATAAATTTTATTCGCTAGGCCTCTGCAAAAATCCAAGGCCTCTGCCAGGGATGTAGCCAGCCCACTTATGCATAATATTCCTTCATTGGACACTAAACTCCACTTGTGAAGACCTGTTGAGGCAAGTGAAATCGAAATCGAACTAAATTTGACAACTGGCACCCATGCCAAAGTCTCTTTCATTGAACACTAAACTCAGCTTGCGAAGACCTGTTGGGGGCAAGCAAAAGCGAAATCGTGATGGCACTAGTACCAGTGGAACACTAAGAGCACCGTCTGAGCGTGATCGTTGCCAGAGCAGCTGTCTGGCTTCTGTGCCAGTGGCACGTAAATAGCACCATTTGAGCATGATCATTACCAACGTCGCCTTCCTGGCACTTGTGCCAGTGGCACATGAAAAGACATTCGAGCAAGATCGTTGCCAGTGCCGCTGGACTGACTCCTGTGCAGGTGGCACGTAAAATACTCCATTTCGAGCGTGGCCATTGCCAGTACCGCCTGACTGGCCTTCGTGCTGGTGGCACGTAAAAGCACCCACTACACTCTCGGAGTGGTTGGCGTTAGGAAGGGCATCCAGCTGTAGAA
>NC_068982.1:134206062-134207491 GCF_001194135.2 Octopus bimaculoides
CCTTCCTGGCACTTGTGCCAGTGGCACATGAAAAGACATTCGAGCAAGATCGTTGCCAGTGCCGCTGGACTGACTCCTGTGCAGGTGGCACGTAAAATACTCCATTTCGAGCGTGGCCATTGCCAGTACCGCCTGACTGGCCTTCGTGCTGGTGGCACGTAAAAGCACCCACTACACTCTCGGAGTGGTTGGCGTTAGGAAGGGCATCCAGCTGTAGAAACTCTGCCAAATCAGATTGGAGCCTGGTGTAGCCACCTGGTTCACTAGTCCTCAGTCAAATCGTCCAACCCATGCTAGCATGGAAAGCGGACGTTAAATGATGATGATGATGGTAAACAGTCTTCATCTCCATATATACACCTGACACATACGTTTTCCATGCTGGCATAGACTGCATGGCTTGACAGGAACTGGCAAGGCCTGGGGGCCACACCAGGTTCCATGGTCTGTTTTGGCTTGGTCGGAACCTGGTGCAGATCTTGGCCTTGCATAGGTAACATAATAACAAAGAATAAAATATAATGTAATTTCAAAATATCAAATTAATTAATGTAAATCAACTTACTTTTCAGAACAGTTGTGTATATTTGTTAAACAAACTATGTAGGAAAAACTTTTGCGTCTTTCCCAGGTAACTGTAATATTTCTTTCCTTAGTTCCCACAATAACATTAGAAGCAGGTTTAGGATCTGGAAATAAACAGAAGTTTGTATAATTACTTTAATATTATAAGAATGCTCAGGGAAATTTTAATAAAGTAATGTAAAATTATATGATGTTTTATAGCATTAAAATGACAACTTAATGAGACAGATATAATTCTTTCAGTAGTTCACATTATAGCTTGAGATAAAACTGCATGCTTCCCAGTAAAAATGTAAAATCCAAAAATGAAATGCAAGATATTTAGTGAAGTGTCCACAATTAGCTTAATTCAATTGTATAATAGACTAGCAGAAATACCCGGCATTGCCCGGGTTAAAGAGAATAATGAAATCTAAAAACACCGTCTAGACTACGCATCATCTTTATATATAGATATGTACATACACACACACACCCAAACACACGTATATATATGTATATCAATATAAATATATGAAAGTCAATGAAGCTTCGTAAAAGAAGGTGATCATGTACATACTTTCTTGCTGTTGTGATTATAACACCTCGTTGTAAACTATGTTCCTTGTTTTCCCTTGTGGAGCATATACAAATAGGTTTTTTTTGCTGCCCACTCTTGAGCAGCCAACATACAGTTGTCCATGTGAGAAGCAGGGCTCTTCCAAGAGAAGACCAGCTACAGACAGTGTTTGATCCTGAGATTTGTTTATGGACATGGCAAAAGTCACACGAAGGGGGAATTGTAGTCTTCTGAATGTAAAAGGAATGTCTGCTCCTGATGGAGTAAGAAGAATTCTTGGAATAA
>NC_068982.1:134210311-134211364 GCF_001194135.2 Octopus bimaculoides
GTACTGCAAATAAATAAAGAGTTGTATATGCATTTATTATGTGTAGAAAATGTTAATAAGGTAATGTTAAATCATATAATCTGTAATAATGTTTTATAACATTAAAAAGTCAATTTAATGAAACAGAAATAATACTTTCAATCCTTTTGCAGTAGTTCAGATTATAGTTTGACAGAGAACTGCATACTTCCAAGTAAAAATCTAAAACCCAAAACTAAAATGCAAGATAGGCACCCAGACCATTGAGTAAAGTGGTTGGTGTTTGGAAAGGCAGCCCTTGGACCTGTTGGATCCAAGAGTGATGGTGGTAGCGATTGTGAGGATGTGTGTTTGTGAAGGCAGTGAAGAAGAAGGCAAAAAGTGGAGGTAGATGAGGAGGATGACAACAAGGTGGGGGAGTCTAGCTGCTTCTCTATTTAAACAAATTATATATGACACAATACTGACTTTATCACATCAAAAATGAAATCTTCCAGCTCTAATATAGCTGCAATTTAGCTACTGAAAGAGAAACAATTCCTAACAAATACCATGATAATTAATAAGGGATGAACAATGAATAGCTTATTTTCTAGTTCTAAACAAGGCATAGGCAACATTTTTCAAAAAACTGAACTGCATGAGACACGACTCACCATCAAGTGAGTCACCCTAGTAAAAAAATTCAAGCTAATTTTTTGTTAGGGAGCCATTCAGAAAGTCCCACAGGCCCACAGTCTGATCATGGCTGTTGTTTAAATATTTTATGAAATTTTACAATACCAGAACTCGTTAAAGATATCGTTACAAGAAACAAAAACAGAAAGAATTAGTATATTAGTAGACCAGCAACACAGTTTATGAGTCATAACTAAAAAAGAAATTTCAAGATTTCTGATCAAATACAAGTACTTTTTTGTTGTATTCCAAGTTAAAGTCATTACATAATAAAAGCAATTGATGTTCTATATAGTTTGTAAATGTCTAAGGAATATTCATTTCAAATACTTACACGTTACGAAACTTGTATTGGCATATGATTCACTGTATACCATATTAGAACGGGTCCATATT
>NC_068982.1:134211464-134212160 GCF_001194135.2 Octopus bimaculoides
TGGTTGGTAAGCAAGCTACTTACCACACAGTCACTCCTGCGCCTGTATTGGGTACACAGTACAGAAATCCTATTTATTTTTCTGCATATTCAGCATGGTTTCCTCCTGATGGCAATACTGTTTTATGTCTTTTACTTTCTAACTAAAACTTTTCTCTTTGCTATGAGTTTTGGCCAATCAATTCTAGCCTTTTCTCCCATATTTGAAATTTATCTCTTCAACAGATGTAGCTGTGAAATCAAAATTTTGGGGCATATAGATATGTTTTGATGGACAGTTAATCTGAAACTTCTTTCATATGGCCTGATGACCTATATCTATACTATATATAAAACAGAGATGTGTGTGTAATTGCTTATCACGTGAAAACGGCTTCACCATTTACTTCCATACTTGTCATACATGAATAATTTGACCTCGGATAAATCTTAGGCTCTTCATTTGATTTTTTTTTTTATCTCTAATTAAAAATAAATAATATTGCTTTATATTTAAGATTCACTTCTTTAAAAAGGTTTCTCAATGTCAACTTCCGGTACGGATGTAAAAAAACGGCGACGTCTTTCACTCTCTACTTTTAATGTTCGCTTTCTGTAAACAACTACGATCAATTACTGAAACACATATTTACGAAGTTCATAAATTTAAATATTCCGTACAAGATAGTTTTTAACGTGCTTTTATTTATACGATTTT
>NC_068982.1:134213275-134216187 GCF_001194135.2 Octopus bimaculoides
TGTGTGTGCGTGCGCGTGCGTGTGTGCTTTCGTGCATGTGTGAGGGGTTCCACAATCGCAATTTATTTCAATTACTCTTGTGAGGATATTCACGTAAATCATTTTTTTCATTTAATCCACATTTTAATTTTCGTAAAAGTTTCCAAGTACCAATGAAGCTTTTTGGCGCATCTTCAATTTTCCAATTCATGAGAGGTGCCCAGTCATCATTCATCTGAGAGTCCATCTACAGAATGTCCTCAGATTTCTATACAGCATATTTTGCTTTTTTCCTTCCAGTATATAAGCAACAATTTCATTCCCGGGCAATGCTCTGCTAGTATACTAAATAGGAGAGGATAGAGAACTGAGTCTCGATAATATCTAGCTGTATGGTAACTTACTCACTGAACTCATTGCTAACTGTCACAAGATCCCTGTATATGATTTCACAGCTTTCAAAAACCATTCTTTTACTCCTTATCTTTTTACCAACCATCTGATTACAGAGCAGGAGATATCCTATCAAAGGTGATCTCCACATCAACAAATGCTAGAGAGAATGGCTTGCTCTTGAATAACTACTTTTCCTAAGATGAAAACTCCACATCAGGAAGACAGCATCAGTAGAGTTCCATCCTGATACAAACTCAAACTATTTTTCATACAAACTTATCTTCATAATTAGTTGTAGCTCTTTCTGTTGAACTTGGTCTATCAGTGTGATAATGCTGTAGATGCTTCTATTGAAAACATCTCTTTTGACATTGAAGTAGATGATGATACCACTAATTGGAAGTAATATCTTCTTATGATATTTGATTGACCACACGATAACTCTATTCAGTTATTTAACTTGCAAAAAATGGCAGCCAACACTTCTATAAATACAGATAAAAAATCTTGGATCTTTCTGATTTGGCGGACACCATTTTTTATTTAGTGCGTTTTCTACCGAAACACTTTAAAACTTTGTATACTTGTATATTTTGTCTTATAGAACAGAGAAAAATTTTTATATTCGAAGTTATTTCATGTAAAAAGTTGTCGTATTTCGGTAATTTCAACCAATCACTGACGTCTACTGAGGTGAAAACAATTACTGCTGTGGTTTGTCAATAACACGTTGTGGCGGTGTAATGGGACCTCTTCCCTTGAATAAAATTACTTCCATTGTTTATCAACAACAACTATCGGCGGTACTGTTATTTATAATATCGTTCGTGCGTTTGTACTGGTTTTAGCTTTAGGGTTTTAGGGTTAGGGTTCAGGTTTTAGAGTTAGGGTTAGGATTTTAGGGTTAGGGTTAGGGCTATGAGTATTTTTGCCAAATTTGGTGAAAATCTGTTCAATACACCGCCACAAATTTTTCACCAAATTTGGCAAAAACACTCATAACCCTCACCCTAACCCTAACCCTAAAACCGTTAGCAAGGAAAGACACACAAATAAGAAAGAAGAAAGCAAAGGACCACTGATGAGGTCATGGAAGTGTAACAAAAAAACTCTGGCCGAAATACAATTAATGTAAAATAAAGCTGAAGCAAATTAACACCATGTGTTTTAATTGGCTAAACTGGCAACGTGACCATCCCCAAATACAATAATATATATGTAGTGAAACCACCTCTCTCACGGTTATTTATTTACAAATGCGAACGTAGCAGGTAACAACTCTTTCCCGCCTTGCTGTGTCATCACCTGACTGACTTTTATTTTCGCAGCAATTGCCACCAGTCCTTTCGCGCCAGGAGGCAAACCGACCAACCGTGGCCATCTAATAAGGTCAAGTGAGAGAGTGTTTTCTGATGCTCTCTGGAGCCTCTCTGAATCTATAAATAGCCTAATTTATATGCGCCAATTTGTCGCGGCTTCAGATCTTCTAAGATCTGGTCGTAGACCACACAGCACCAACCAACCAGCCAGTTCCAGCGACGACATCAACAGCATCGTTCAACTGTTTACTACAATCCTCGTCCCCAACGTCAACACGACTCTACGTACACAAGCAACCAAACAGCAACCGCAGCTTCTCAACCCTGTTTGTGTGATTTGCTCACCACAAATTAACAGCCAGAACTCAACCTGCGAAGAACATCTGTATCAAGAATCCGGCCCGGCATTGAAGACTCAACTGTACGACTAGTGACTTAGCTCTGCCTCAACCTTAACCTCTTATATACAGACTTTCTAACTACTGTGTACCTTAACAGAACTGGTATTTCCTTATCCTGGTGGCTGGACTTCTAACGTACTTATTACAGACTCTTTCTATGCTTTGTATCTCTTGCATTCACATACATATATTTGTATACACACATTTTGTTTACATGACGGCCTGTCTTATATTGTGTTTTATTATGTCGCATTCACACACACACAGACAAACAGTTTAATGCTCCAGTAAACCTTACTGTTATTCATCTTTATCGGTTGTGCTTCTATCTTTTCCTTACTGGCACTCCTTCGCATTTCACATGCGAATTCTCTATGTTATAGTATTATAACATATCATTATATTTTGTGTCGACCGTGCGACGCGTTAAAAAAGGAGCCTGTTTCCATTCGTCAGCATTTCTCCTTTGGTTCGCACGGTCGTCCACATATATATTAGATGGACAGGGACAACTGACAAAGGGATATACTCTTTATGTTGCATGTCTCGTTTCTCTGTTTGTTTTTGCGTTGTTCGAAAAAAGTTTGTTTTCTGTTTTTGTTTTTCGTTTCTCATTGTATTTAACATTTTTTTTATGTCCTGTACCCATATATGCATGTATGTATACATATAGATGTAGGTATGTACATATATGTATGGATATATGCATACCTATATATTTATATTATATATATATATAAATATAAACACACACACACACACATATATATATATATATATACATACACATATATATATACATACACACATATATATA
>NC_068982.1:134218861-134221542 GCF_001194135.2 Octopus bimaculoides
CTTTTGGAAGAGATACAATATCTACAAGACTGTACAGAACATAGCAGCAGCATGGAATGATGTACAGAGCATGGCTATGAATGGTGTATGGAAGAAGCTATGCCCACAATTCGTGAATGAATTTAAGAGGTTTTACATTGGGCCTCACCGAGGCGATGACTACTGACCGAGACCTTTGGAAATGTGCTGTGCGTGAGAAGACCCGGCAAGCCAAGTAAGATCGTTGCAAGTGCCCCTGGACTGGTTCTTGTGCGGGTGGCACATGAGATGCACCATTTTGAGCGTGGCCGTTGCCAGTACCGCCTGACTGGCTCCTGTAGGATTTTCGAGCGAGATCGTTGCCAGTGCCCCTGGACTGGCTTGTGAGGGTGGCACATAAAAGACACCTTTTCGAGCGTGGCCGTTTTCGTGCAGGTGACACGTAAAAGCACCCACTACACTCTCTGAGTGGTTGGCGTTAGGAAGGGCATCCAGCTGTAGAAACTCTGCCAAATCAGACTGGAGCCTGGTGTTGCCATCCGGTTTCACCAGTCCTCAGTCAAATCGTCCAACCCATGCTAGCATGGAAAGCGGACGTTAAACGATGATGATGATGATGATGATGATAATGTAGCCATCAACAAAACATTGGTGAATACAAACAAAGAACTGGAAATGGATTTGGAGGAGGGGGATTTCACAGATTTATTTGAAAAAGACAAGCAGCCCCTGACAAATGAGGATTTGATAGAGCTTCAGGAGCAGCAAAATAAAGAAGAAGAGGAAGTCGAATCTGAGCCATGTCACTTTACTATTAAGAAAATGTAGCAATCATTTGCATATATCAGAAAAGGTCTTTCTATGTTCGAGATATGAATCCAAATGCCCAATGTTTTTCCAAGATTATGGGGGCTTATTATGCTCCTTATAATGTTATCCTTGAAGAAAAGAAGAAGACAGTTCAAGGGACTTTCAACTGTTCTTTTAAGCGCATTGAACAACAAAAACAGCCAAAGTCAGCTGTTGATGTTGACAATCCACAGTCATCTACATCTACAATGTAAACCACCAAATTGTATGTACATATTGGTACATTTAAAATAATTTAGTATTTTTTTACTATTGCAAAATAATAATTATTACCGAATTTTTTTTTAAGCTTAAAAAAAGGCTTTTATTTTACCAAGTGTCATTGCAAACTGCATTCATAAATAAAGTGTCCGCGATGTGCGGTAAACATCACCAAATTGTATTCATAAATTTAGATTACTATTTTTTTACTGTACTGTATTAAAAAATGAATATAATTTGTTTGTAAGCTTAAAATAGGTTTTTATTAACCATGTATTATTGAAAATGCATTCATAAATAAAGTACAGAATTGGGAATGGTTATTAACGGTTTAGCCTGGAGCCAAGTAAATTTGACCTTGCCTAGCCTAGAGACAAGTTAATTCAACTGAAGTTGTTTTTCGACTTAAGTCATGACTCCTGAGACCAATTAATGACACAGTGTGAGGTATGCCTGAATTTAAAACATACTACTTCAGTTTAAAACGTTGGAATAAAAATACATGTAAAAAAATAAATATTCACTCATGAAAGTAATTAATATTTTGAGTTATCACTATTCTAATAAATCAGATTTGGCAATATCAATAATATTAGAATTCATATCAAAGACTTACGGAGTATTATAGTTTTGCTATATTCACTGCTGTTTCTCCCAAGAGAATGTACAATGATAGATAAATTATATGATTTTCCAGCTACCAGATTCGTAAATGTATGTGTGTTTGTGTTTTCCCTTAAAAATAAAAGATTCATAATTGACATATATTGAAGACAATACAAACTCAAGTTCAAACATTACAAGCATCTCATTTACATAGTTTATAGATTAAGTTTTAAAACCCTGTGTCTCAAATATCTGCTATCGATACCAAGTTATACACCACATGAAGATGCAATTCAAATAGCATTGTTGTTTGTGGTTGAAAACTGGAAATAAGCAAAGTTTATCCTCATTTTAGCTTTACAAAGATTTCTTCCTTGCACCATGTGTTTTTATTTTTTGCATTTTATCAAGTGAATTTTTCTTCATTTAAATTTTGAGCATAAAAGCAGTTAATACTTCATGCAGTGAGAATTAGGTGTTATTCATTCTAAATGATTTAATTGGGAAAATACAGCATGGACTCATAGAAAATAATTTTAGTGATATTTAAGTGTCATATATAAATACCAGCTTTCTAAATGACATCAGAATTTATCAATTCTGAGAAGTAGTGGAGTCATCACATAGTTGATATTACATCTATGCTTTCATTAGAGAATGGTAAGAATTAAAACTAAAAAGATTTATTTTGTGATATATTCTAAATATTTCCATAGGCGTAAGAGTGGCTGTGTGGTAAGTAGCTTGATTACCAACCACATGGTTGCGGGTTCAATCCCACTGTGTGGCACCTTGAGCAAGTGTCTTCTACTATAGCCTCAGGCCGACCAAAGCCTTGTGAGTGGATTTGGTAGACGGAAACTGAAAGAAGCCCGTCGTATATATGTATATATATATATGTATGGGCGACACATGAAATCTTTCGAGCGAGATCGTTGCCGGTGCCCCTGGGCTGGCTCTTGTGCGGGTGACACAAGAGGTTTTACGAGCGAGATCGTTGCCGGTGCCACTGGACTGGCTCATGT
>NC_068982.1:134221923-134230359 GCF_001194135.2 Octopus bimaculoides
AGATCTACACTCTCTGAGTGGTTGGCGTTAGGAAGGGCATCCAGCTGTAGAAACACTGCCAAATCAGATTGGAGCCTGGTGTAGCCATCTGGTTTCACCAGTCCTCAGTCAAATCGTCCAACCCATGCTAGCATGGAAAGCGGACGTTAAACGACGACGACGACGTATGTGTGTGTATATGTTTGTGTGTCTGTGTTTGTCCCCGCAACATCGCTTGACAACCGATGCTGGTGTGTTTACGTCCCCGTAACTTAGTGGTTCGGCAAAAGAGACCGATAGAATAAGTACTAGGCTTTAAGTCCTGGGGTCAATTTGCTCGACTAAAAATGGTGCTCCAGCATGGCCACAGTCAAATGACTGAAACAAGTAAAAGGGTATACTGGTGAGTTTAAGAATAGATTGTAATTATTGTAATAGAGTAAAAAACACTAATTTGTTTGGTCTTATAATGCTTTTGAATGGCAGAAATGAAGGCATATCCTGGAATGCTTTCCTAAAGGGAAATGTACAGCTTTCAAGTTATAAAGACTAACTGGAAATCTGAAACAGGAAATAAATGCAGAGTAAACAGGAAATAAGTGTCTATACCTTGTAAATACATGTGGGGACACCTATGTGTAATCAACTATATTCAACCACCTTGGCAGGTGAACGTGACAGCAAACTTTCTACTTTCTAACAAGATTGGGAAAGTTACAATTTTGAGAATTAAGGAATAATTCTTGGGAATTAAGGAATAATATCAAAACCTAAAATATTTTCAAAGATTATGTATTGAAACATACAGTTTGAGTAATGTCCACTAGATAATTACATCTAACACACAAAAATACCATCAGCTGGATTATAACAAAAATACAATTAACAGTTATATCTTACTGTTTAGTAAATCAACTGGATTTTAAAAATCAAATTAATTAATATATGCCTAACTGGCATTTGTGCCGGTGGCACGTTTAGAAAATCATTTGAGCGAGGTCGTTGCCACTGCCGCTGGACTGGCTCCTGTGCAGGTGGCACGTAAAAAACACCATTTTGAGCATGGCAGTTGCCAGTACCGCGTGACTGGCCCTCGTGCCAGTGGCACGTAAAAGCACCCACTACACTCTCGGAGTGGTTGGCGTTAGGGAGGGCATCCAGCTGTAGAAACACTGCCAGATCGGATTGGAGCCTGGTGCAGCCATCCGGTTCACCAGTACTCACTCAAACCGTCAAACCCATGCTGGCATGGAAAGCAGACGTTAAACGACGATGATGATGATGATGATGATGGTGATGATGATGATGATGATGATGATGATGATAAACTTACTTTTCCAAACAGATGGGCACATTTGTTAAACAAGCAGTATATGTAAATGATGGACGTTCTACCCAAGTAACTGTAATGTTTCTTCCATTAGTTTTCACAGCAGCATTAGAAAGAGCATTAGGATCTGGAAATAAACAAAAATTCATAGGTCTTAATTATGCAAATTAGTTTAATAACAAAGATAAGAAAAGATTATTTACATTATTTACATCTGATAGATATTTGTCCTCATCTTGTTTGAGGTTAACACAACGTTTCAGCTGATATACTCTCCAGCCTTCATCAAGTGTCCTAGAGAAATTTCGAATCTGGGTTCTCATTCCTAAGGTATTTTTCATTATTATTCAAGTTACTGCCCGGAATTGAAATCGGAATCTTGGGGTTAGTAGCCCATGCTCTTAACCACTACGCCATATGCTCTTGGGAAATTATGGAGTGAATTTTAGAGCTCATAAATCCAATATTTTCTTATCCTTCCTTAATACCGGTTCCCATATGTTACTCATATCTGCACTCGGTCTGCTTAGGAGGTTATTATGTCCTAGCATATGTGTTGCTTCTTTTAGTTTTCGTATTTTCGAGTGGTGTTCTCTGTCTATTATTTTTACTTCATCCCAAAGGGTGAAGTGGTCTCAAATAGAGGACTGGATAAGAAAAAATATGTTAATAAAATAGTGTGAAATTATATGATCCATAATGACATAGCATTAAAACAGTTAATTAAATAGGTTGCTCCCAAAAATTACATAGGTAAAGTAAAAAAAAAAAATTCTTTATCAAACTAGAAATTTTCTTCATTATAAGTTAAATCTCTAACCATGAAAATGAATTTCTCTTTAACCTTCTAAAGTTTTAATAGCATTATTTCCTTCATAGAAATACATTTATTCCTGATCTAATTTTAGGAAATTTATTTTTGCTGTTTTGATTAAGATCATACAAGCAAAGTCAAATTTATATTTCTGAAAAAGAATTTTAAATTTGCTTACTTACCAGTAACAAAAGATGTATTCAAGGATGTGTCACTTAACACATTGTTAGCTATAGTCCATATTTCCACGTTATACTTTGTACCATCCTTTGACAATTTTAATTGTATGCTTTGCAAGCTACTGTTTACAGTGTAATTGATTTCATTTTCACTTCCGTATTTAATTAGCCATTCATCTCTACCAGATTTCTGATTGTCAAATTTCCATTCAATAGTAACATTTGTTCCAGTAACACGTTTTGTTATGCTAGTTGGTTTTAAGGGTCCTAAAAAAAAAAATGGATTTTATGCATCAAAAAAGTAATTATCAGTATCATACATGCATGAAAAAAATACAAAATTTACATAAATATTTTAGTGTATTTCAAATAAATATTTTATATGATTTATGTGCAAAAATAATTGCACGTTTTAACCATCAACTTTAAAGCAATACTCTCGAGTCCAAAATAATAGGGGTGGGTGGAATAAGCAGGTGGGTTGGACATTTCCATAAATTCATATAAGGGAGTTGGTTGGAAAATTGGTAATTGTATAGTGGTAACTGTATAAAATTTTTAAATTTTCTAAGTTATCTCCCTTGATTTTTTAAAACCCAGTTATTTATTCTTCGGTCCCAAATAATAGTGGTGGAGGGAATAAGCGGATGGGTTGGACATATGCTTAAATTCATATAAGCGGGTGGGTTCGAATAAACGGGGGTGCGTAACTATATACTGAATGTACACAAATCAGGAAAAAAAACATCTTAAAGCACATATAACGACACAACGAGGCAAAAGAAGTGAACAAGGTGTGAAATTAGCAAATAAGTGTGCTTCAAATGCTCGCTTTGGTTAAGATATACATTTGAATAATAAAAATAAGACATTGGTTAATTATGGGATTTTTTTTTGATTTTTTTTTAAATGCTGTGGACTAAAAAGATACTGATACAAGTAACATGTTTTAAAAAGAAATAAAGTAAAACACAATGAAAAGAGTATAATTACTGTTTCATGAACTTGGAGTACTTATTGTACTATACGTAATAAAGTATAGCATTCCATAAATAGGTATAAATGATAGACTCATGATCTTCTGTCACTATCCTTCTGCAGGTTTCTTTGGTTTCAATATTCGCTTCTTTATTGATCGCCAAACTTCACTGACAGTTGGCAGGAGTTTGCTTCAATATGGCAAGAAAAGTGTAGAGGTCTCGTTTCCACCCAACACCTGTATTTTTTCAAGGAACAGGGCTTCTTTATAACTGTTGAGTCTTAAAAGAGAGATACAGCTTCCTGACACCATGCTTTGGCTCCTGTGAAACGTCCATGGGGATTTCTCCAGATAGGTCAATCACCTCCAAAAGATTCCCAGATGGCTTGCTTTCATCTTCCGACTCACTTTCAGCAGCTTTGTCCTCAATGCCGTCACCATCAAATAGTTCTGAGCCTTCAACATTGTTTGCACGCTCGACCTCTTTCAGCGGAATAAAATTCTTAATGACTCTGAATAGTATTTGGGCAGGGTTTTGACATCATCTCTAGACAAAACTCTCGCATCAATAGACTGGTAAGGTACATGATTCAGTCTGACACCTTATAATCTTCAGAGCCATCAAAAGTGTTTGTGGCCCACATTGACTTGAAAGCAGCTACCACATTAGTCGTGCCATTTGCATGTGCTTGATGTAGTACCTGCATCATCTCAGATCAATTGGGTGTGGGTATTTTATTCAGAGTTTGAACTAACTTTTCTAGCATCTTTGCTTTCTCTATTTCGCAATATTTTGCTTTCAGTTGTCTATGCAAGTACATGCTATTACTTTGAACAGATCTGGTGATACCACCGCTGTTGATGACTAGCACATAATCCCCTTTTCCAGAGGGTGTCTCTCACTTCTGGCATCAAATGTACTATGTAATCATCAAGCACATAAATGTCAAAGTTTGCATGTGAAAACATATTGAATCGGTTTGGAAGGTTTTCAATAGCACAGAGTAGCTGTTCTAATCTATAAGAGACAATGAAATATCAATGGTCTCTTTAGGAGACCAATGCTATTTCATTGTAGGCAGGGCATTCAGTAGTGGTGGTCTTTTTCCAGTTTCTTTAAATACAATCTCTGGGATAAGATTGACTTCGGTATCATTGCTAACCTGTGTGAACACTGTGATATATTCCCTAGACAAAAGGTTTTCTTTGACAAATATACCTTGATTTCTGAATGATAAGGTAGCTTGTCTGCTACTTTCATTCTGGTGCAAGGATATTTGATTTTCATTGATAATAGGAGGATCTAAACAAAACTTGTCTAAGAAATAACAACGCACACTCCATATGTTCTTCAAATAATCCTGAATGTGCTCAACACATTGTTCTTTGGAGACTGAAATGCGTTTGTTTGGAAATTTCAGTGATATCCCGTACTCTTTTTGCCAACCTTTCATCTGGCTTTCTGAAAAACAAATCTTTTCCTCAGTTGATGTGTCTGGGTGCTGGCAAATCTACTCCTCATAAAATTTCTCAGCCTGTAATAGGAAAAGAGTTTGTGGTAATCTCGCATGCAGCGTTATTCTAACATCCACAAACCATTCAAACAAGGCTTCTCTCATGCCTGGTACTTTTGTTTTACAACCTCCTCCAGTGACTTTGAAGAGAGCGTCTCATAAAGCGAGATTTATATATCTTAAATTTGCAGAGGAATTTGTAGTGGGTAGTTTAGCTTAATCGGTCAAAGCATCGTGACGCGTAATCACGGGGATGTGAGTTCGAGTCCACAGCTAGCCACCTACACTTTTCTCTGCAAAATAGAGGTAGTTTATCCTGTTCAGGCTATATTATTAGCATTATTCTGTGATTGAGAATTTAAAATCACTTCTTTAAATTTCTTCAGATTTTTTTTCCAGCACTGTCAAGTTCACCTTTCAGATATTTTTCATAACAGCATTTAGCTACTTTAACAGCAGAATCAAACAGTTGATCAGAGTTTTTAACACCAGCCAAATTCAAGTAAAACAAACTAACTGCTTTGGTGAGATATTCCTGTTTCAGGGTGTCTGGGACATGGCATTTCCTTTTAGCATCTCAATGAGTTTTCCCTTTCATTCACTCTAATTCAGAATCATACTCCTCGTTGCATTTGTTCATCACGATAGCAAATGCTTGCTTTTCTTCTATAGAATAATTTCCATACGTTGCACCATGAAATACTCTTTTCTCTGTTATGATGTTATGAAAAAAAGTTCAAAGAGAAATTACTTGAGTTGTGTTGATGTTGCTAAATCCTTATTCTGTAAAACACTTGTCTTGTAAGGATAAACAGTTCATCATTGAAGTTCTTAGTTTGTGTGGAATTTGTGTTGGTGATTGCTAGAGAAATTGAAAACAAAGATTTGTTGACTACAGTGTAGAGTGGCAGTAAACTCATGCACATGTTACAGACTGGAGCAGTTGACCAGCCTCAAATTTTTATAAACTCTGGCTGGTTGTAAAGCATATATTATGACAGCAATTTCTCTGTTTTATATGTATCCTGAAACAGATGTGTTGTATCTTGAAATGATTGATCTTCTTAAGGTTGAAAGTTATTTATGCCCTAAAATGTTGAAGGCTCACCCACATAAATGTTGGTTATATGTACTGAGGATAAATATTTTTCTTTCATGCGTTATGAAAACAAATAGAACACTCCAGGTTTTCTTCCCATTCCTGTCATCTGTTATTTTTTTGTTTTTGCCATGCTGATTCACAATTTGTGTCAGTATAAATAACAATGAATTCCTCAGAGTTTCTTGTTTTGTGCTAGTACTAGTAACGGGAGTCAGTTTAATCAACTTTCCCCTTCTTTTTAAATTGCTGGCCTTGTGCCTAAATATTAGGCAACATGCCTTGAAGCATAGAGTTATGGCCCATTACATTCTGAGTTCAATCCCACACCAGTAATGTACTGGGCTGCTTTAATCCACTTGTTCCACCCAACAAATTGTTGGCCTTGTGCCTAAATGAGAAATCATTATTTAAAATTTTCTAGGCTGTCACCCTTAATTTTTTTTTTTTAAACCAAAATTAGTTATTTAGTTTATATATCCTATGTATTTTATAAGATATGGTATAACTTGTAATGTTTTTGTTATATATATATAATATTTTTAACATAAAATAAAATAATCATTAGATTCTCCAACTGAACTATCAATATGAAATGCTTACATTAACCTTAATAAGGCCAAAATTCTCAAGATTTTCTAAGTATATATTAACAGAAGTGAAATGTGGCTATAGATGCAGGCATGACTGTGGTAAGAAGTTTGCTTCCCAACCAGATGGTTCTGGGTACAAACCCATTGTGTGGCACCTTGGGCAAGTATCTTCAAAGTATCTGAAAGAGAGCCATCGTGGATGTGTGTGTGTGTGTGTGTGTGTGTGTGTGTGTGTGTGTGTGTGTGTGTGTGTGTGTGTGTGTGTGTGTGTGTGTGTGTGTGTGTGTGTGTGTGTGTCTTTGTGACTATGTTTGTCCCCTACCACTGTTTGACAGCCAGTGTTGATGTGTTTACATCCCCATTACTTAGCAGTTCAGCAAAATAGACCGATAAAATAAGTGCCAGACTTGAAAAGAATAAGAACTGCAGTTGATACATTCAACTAAAATTACTCTCCATCGTTGCAGTCTCATTACTGAAACAAGTAAGATATATAAAAAATAAAAAAGGGGAATAGTAAACAAAAGTTAGAATTACACAGTAACACTACTAGCAAGCATCTGTAAGAAAATAATACATTTCAAAATAATATCTTAAGCATTAAGTAATACAGTGTTATAGTATTCTTGGTGTATTCAAGTTACATTTCTGTTATTGTTAAGGTATGAAAAAATAAAGACATATATATTTCTTTTAAAATAATAATTATTATTACTTACGTGTGGACAATTCCCAAGTAAGTGATGAATTAACCACACTAATATTGTACAAAGTTCCGGGGTGAAGCCATTTAATTGTAATTGAGGTTGAATTGATAACTACTATGGTGTCAGATAGTACAGTATCATTGTCAGCAAATCTGACCTCTACAGTAGATGCATTAACAGAGGCAGAAATCACAATAGAGGTTGAAGTTAAGGCTTCTGAAGTTAAGACTTCTGGCACCTGTAAAACAAAACTTTATTATTTAACCATTCAATAGCTGAAGCAAAAATTAAAAACAATTACTTTGGAAAAAATAAAATATTAGAAATATACCTTTAAATGCTTGTGATAAGTTATTGATAATGAGGTTTTATTTTTCCAAAAGAGCCAGTCAGGGAGTACTGGTATTGGCCACAATTAGTTGGTGCTTTTTATGTGCCACCGGTACAGGAGCCAGTCAGGCACACCTAGTCTCTCATTAAGTGTCTATGACCAAAAGGAATGGCTGTGTGTTAAGTAGCTTGCTAACGAACCACATGGTTCCGGGTTCAGTCCCACTGCGTGGCACCTTGGGCAAGTGTCTTCTACTATAGCCTCGGGCCAACCAAAGCCTTTTGAGTGGATATGGTAGACGGAAACTCAAAGAAGCCCATCGTATATATGTATATATATGTATGTATGTGCGTGTATATGTTTGTGCGTCTATGTTTGTCCTCCCCAACATCACTTGACAACAGATGCCGGTGTGTTTACATCCCCTAACTTAGCGGTTCGGCAAAAGGAACCGATAGAATAAGTACTAGGCTTACAAAGAATAAGTCCTGGGGTCGATTTTCTCGACTAAAGGTGGTGCTCCAGCATGGCCACAGTCAAATGACTGAAACAGGTATAAAAAAAAAAGAAGTTATAGCTACTAACGGTTTAAAAAAAAAACTTGATAGCATTCCCTTCATCATATACGCAATCATCACATTCTGTTAAAATGTTTTATTGATGTGTTTGGTTTCTTTCTTTCCCTGATGAGAAGATTGCATTGTTTTACACTAGATGAAAATGATGTAATGGGGGTATATGCATGATTTGCTAGGCCTCTGCTGATTACTCCGACACACAGGAGCTATAGGGATAGAATGGGGCATGCCAACGCTAGGCCGAAACAGCTGTAAGTTTCTGTATATTCTCCAATTGCTAAATGTACTTTATATTTGTAACCTTAATTGTTAATATGGCATGGTATGTCATAA
>NC_068982.1:134235369-134254558 GCF_001194135.2 Octopus bimaculoides
CACTCTTTTTCGGTTTCCATCGAATTCATTCACAATGCTGACCAACATGTCTGTTGAAGTTGCTAGCCACAATAACAGTATCAAAGTCAATTGTCACTGTGGTAATTTAAACAAGGATTTCATAGAAGTGGTTCTTTTGTTCTTCAAATTAATCCTGTTTCTTGTATATATACAAAGATAAATGTTGTTGTTGAGTTGTCGCATCTTAATTATCTTAACTATACACCTTAACATTATCCATTTCTCAGCTCAATTAGTTTACTCATTTCTCAGCAAGTAGTATGCCTTCCCAACACCTGCTGCCACTTTTGCTTGCCCAAAAGAATTTGTATTGCTGTTTTTTTCTTGTGAGGAGTTTGGTTGAGGATCCATTCCTCTTTAACTGTTGCATACAACACACACCTACTCATTTCCACAATCTCAATAAATCTCCCTTTCATTATGCCTAAATTGTTGGTTAAATCCCTAAAAATTGAAATTGAAAGAAAGAGGGCATGAAATTTTGGTGATAAATCTGTTGGATGACATTTATACACATATACACACATGTATGTGCATGTGTGTATGTGTATATATGTGTGTGTATGTGTATATATGTGTGTGTATGTATGTATGTTATTGTTCAGTTTTATTTCAAGATTTCTTGCCAATAGAGAAAGAGCTGGTTTCTACATACATGGTTTCCTACATACATTTCATTTCCATATCTACCTAAATCAATCTTGAAAGAGAAAGGAAACACAAAGCACTTACCTGAATAAAGAAGGCAGCAAAAAATGCAACGCTCAGCACAAACAGCTTTGGTTGCCTATCAGCCATACTCTTATTCTTAGATTGTCACTTGGACAATGGAACTACCTCAGTAATGCTGAAAACCCTGAAATATTCAATGCAAGAAACATAAGCCTTAAAGAACATATCAAAGCATAAATTAAATAATGATAAGAGAACAGTAACTTTTAAAACAAAATTTACATTAACATTAAAATTAACATTTCTTTTTTAAATTAACTGAATTTTGCTTACACAAAGCCCAACTAATTAGGGAGAGAGTCCGCTTAGATGAGATGCAGTTTGGGTTCGTACCAGGTAGAAGCACCACTGATGCTATATTCTTAGTACAGAAACTGCAGGAGAAATACCTAGCCAAAGATAAACCCCTATACTTGGCTTTTGTTGAGTTGTCTTGTGGGTGATGTGGAAACTGGGGATTGACGATTGGTTAATAAGAGCTGTACAGGGATGCCGTTAGTAAGATAAGGGTCGGCAATGAATATAGCAAAGAATTCTGGATAGAAGTAGGGATTCATCAAGGATCAGCCCTCAGCCAACTCTTATTCATCATAGTCCTCCAGACAATAACAGAGGAATTCAAGACAGGCTGCCTCTGGGAGATCCTCTTTGCTGATGACCTTGCTCTCATACCAGAACTAGAGAAGAAATTTCAGGTGTGGAAGCAAGGTTTAGAATCGAAGAGCCTTAGAGTCAATGTTACAAAAACCAAAGTCCTAGTAAGTAGGAAGGCGAACACATCACAAACCCCTTCAGGTAGATGGCCCTGCTCGATCTGTAGAAAAGGTGTAAGTAGAAATTCCATGTACCCAGTGTAAGCTATGGACGCATAAGAGGTGCAGCAACATCAGAGGAAGGTTAACTGGGAAGAAAGCTTTTGTGTGTGGCAGAGGCACAGGGGCAATAAACACCACAGATGCTCAGAAAACTGATTCCATCACATGCCAGGGGAAGAAACTAGAAGTAGTTGATAGTTTCCGCAACCTAGGTGACCAAGTCTATAGTGGGGTTGGATGCTCAGAGAGTGTTGCCACTAGAATAAGAATAGTCTGGGCAAAGTTCAGAAAGCTCCTACCTCTACTGGTGACAAAGGGCCTCTTGCTCAGAGTGAAAGGTAGATTGTACGATGCATGTGTGTGAACTGCCATGCTACACGGCAGTGAAACATGGGCCGTGCCTGCTGAAGACGTGTGTAAACTCAAAAGAATTGAAGCTAGTATGATCTGCTGGATGTGTAATGTCAGTCTGCACACACAACAGAGTGTAAGCACCCTGAGAGAAATTTTGAATGTAAGAAGCATCAGATGTGGTGTGCAAGAGACGACTGCACTGCTATGGTCATGTGCTATATATGGATGAGGAGAGCTAACAGTGGAAGGAACCTGTGGAAGAGGGAGACCCAGGAAGACATGGGATGAGGTGGTGAAGCATGACCTTCAAATGTTGGGCCTCACAGAAGCAATGATGAAAGACCGAGACCTCTGGAAATATGCTGTGATTGAGAAGGCCTGGCAAGAAAAGTGAGATCATAGCCATAGCCTACACCGGTGTCACATAACCAGCCCATTTAGAAAGTACCTTTGGATCGTCAGGCAACATGCCGTGCTTGAGGAGACCTACTGAGTCAAGTAAATCAAAATCAAATCAAATGGAATTGTAGTTGTGGCTGATACCAGAGCTGGTGACATGCAATAAGCACCATTCATGCGTGGGTCACTGCCAGAGCTGCTTGACTGGCTCCCCATGCTGGTGGCACATAAAAAGCACCATCCAAATGTGGTTGAAGCCAGCCCCTCTACCCTGACTGGCTCCTGTGCCAGTGGCATGTAAAAAGCACTATCTGAACGTAGCCGATGCCAGTGCCACCTGACTGGCACGTAAAAAGCACCCACTACACTCTCAGAGTGGTTGGCATTAGGAAGGGCATCCAGCTGGAGAAACATTGCCAGATCAGATTGGAGCCTGGTATGGCCTACTGGCTTGCCAGTCCCCAGTCAAACCATCCAACCCATGCCAGCATGAAAAACGGATGTTAAACAATGATGATGATGATGATGATGATTACATTGCTTTTTCTCTGCATATTCTGATTTAATAGCTAATTTTTTTTTTTTAATCAGTTGGTGAAATAAAATGATAAATGACTCATGTTATCTTAAAGTGGTTATTAGCTTAATTAAGAGTCATTACACACAATATAATCTTCAGTTTGATGTATTGTACTTATGGGTGAAAGGAGCTTGGGTTAGCAGTTAAGAAGTTCACTTTACAACCAAGAGGTCCTGGGGTTGATCTACTTCCTAGTATGCAAGGAAGGCTTATTTTCCCACAACCTCAATTTAATTCAAGCCTTGTAAGTGAAAGTGAATAGACAGAAACTGTATGGAAGCCTATCAGATGAACTACTAGTTATTTAACCCTTTCGTTACTAACCTGGCTGAAACCGGCTCTGGCTCTGTAGTACAAATGTCTTGTTTTCATAAGTTTTGAATTAAAATCTTCCACCAAACCTTAGTCACAATTTATGTTCCTAACACTAGCTTAATGATAACTGAGTTATTTTACTAAATTCTTTTGTCATATTTAACGTAATTGAAAGAAACACAGAGCATCTCAAAATAAATACAGTAACAAAAGGGTTAAAGGCTTAACCATGTTACACCTTGTATCACACTAATTTTGCCTGAGAATTACATTGAGGGTACACATGTCTGTGGAATATTCCCCCGCTCATAAGGGAATGCAATGAGTAGGTGGTTCTGTTGGTTGAACAATTAGATACTCATAACAGACTTCAAAGAAAGAACTGTTTACTTTTTTCTCTCTTTTTAAGAAGTTGCATATAAGTAAAACATGAGCAAGGAGGTGAAAAATATTGTGTTGTGCTGAAGAATTTGTATAGCAAGTGTGTTTGAAGCACTGAACTCTGTTATTCATACTGTCAACCTCAGTTTGATGAAAACTTGAACTGATGTTAATTTAGATCACAATTCAATAGAGTGAGGTGCCACTTAGTTTTGTGCCCTGTTGAGTCAACTAACTTACCTGCTCTTCAGGTAGTTACAAAATTAATTATGTTTCGTTTATGGTAACATGAAATACAAATTTAAAACTTAAAAGAATCTGTATACAATGCAGTAAAGGCAACTGAAAAATTATAAGACATCTACACTAAATTCCCCATCCCAATAATTCTTTCTTACATAAGAGTGAAATGTAAAATATTTGGGGCAGATACAATACAAATTCAATTAACACCATAAATGACATAAAATAGTCTTAAACTAGTTTGAGTACATAAGAGGTATGCATAAATTGCTTTAATAATGATAAAGTAAATTTCTTTTGACAACATCCGGGTCATTTTGAATAAAATGTGGAAGATTATAGTTAGGTGAGTAGATTATGTGAATTAAGGAGATTTCTTATCTCAGGATAGAAGGACAAAGTCATACTGTGCAGGAGCATAGCCCAAAAGTTAAGGCCTAAACATTAAATTGGCCTTGTTTTGACCTTGTTATAGACTTCTCCAACTTACAGGTTACCATGCTAGGTAGCATGAAAATGCATCGATTATTCTTGTACAGCTCTGGCAAAACAAAAGGTTCTTTTATTCTTTTACTGGTTTCAGTTATTGGACTGCGTCCATGCTGGGGCACCCCAGTACTTATTTTAAGTCTGAATCTTATACTATTAGTTTCAGAGACAAACATTTTGACACCGATTGCTAACAGGTGAGAAACAAATGGAGAGAAAGAGGGGAGGAGGGAGACAAAGAAAGACAGACAGACAAGCAGACACATATAAAAATCACATGCTTCTGCACAGTTTCTGTCAACTAAATACACTCACAAAGCAATGACTGGCCGCATATATGGCTGCAAAAATAGACATTTTACATGACCAGAGAAAAAAAATTAAGTGTGATCTAAAAACCAGATGTGGTAGGGATACTGTACTGAAAAATAAGGAAAAATATCTGTATTAGGAATTTGAACCTATACTTGTAAGATCACAAGACCTAGGACACCGGATTTAACTTTTTAAAATAAAATTACTCATTTAAACAAATATGAATGATACAGGGAACCCTAGTAATAAAATATTTTTAAAAATACACCATGAGAAACTAAATGGATTTATAGGTTGGACAAGTAGCAGATTATACTACTTTTCAGGATTACATATTAGTATTTTTTTTATCAAGGTGGGCTATTTGCTAAAATAACCAGTGTTTAAAATTACAATTTTTCAAAGAACCCTAGTGAATCAAAACTGGCCTAAAAGCAATGATCAAAAGTGTTTGTGCAGTGCCACGGAAGAGCACCCAGCACACTGTTATAGGGATGGTAGTAATAATGGAGAACCCCATCACATAGACACATGATGAGTGGTATGTGGTAGTTGTTACAAATAGTGTAACATAGGAAGCCAACACAGTAGAGAGGTAGAGTACAAAGGCAGCCAGTCAGACAGATAGTCGTATCTTACTTGTCTAACTATACTGCTTTACTGGAGTGGGTGTTATAACAGTCCAACAGAGGATTACAACATTCTGTAAAGTGGTTGGCATTAGGAAGAGTATCCAGCCAATAGAAACCATGCTAAACCAGACTGGAGCCTAGTGCAGCACAGGTCAAACTGTTCAACCTGTACCAGCATGAACATCATCATCATCATCATTTAACGTCTGCTTTCCATGCTAGCATGGGTTGGACGATTTGACTGAAGACTGGCGAACCAGATGGCTACACCAGACTCAAATCTGATCTGGCAGAGTTTCGACAGCTGGATGCCCTTCCTAATGCCAACCACTCCGAGAGTGTAGTGGGTGTTTTTTACGTGCCACCAGCATGAGGGCCAGTCCGGCGGTACTGGCAATGGCCACGCTCAAATGGTGTTTTTTTACGTGCCACCTGCACAGGAGTCAGTTCAATGTTTTGTTCACATGCCACCAGCATGAGTGCCAAATGATGATGATGATATACACACACTTAGACACACACATTTACTAGTCAAATTTTCAATATGGGCTACTTTCTAACAAATCTGCTACTTTTAATAAATTCTGTGTTACTTTGTTGTACAATTAAATAAATATAGCAGCCTGATACTAATAGTCTCTGAAATGTACAAAAAAACAAAGAAAAAAAAAGCAAAACAAAAGTTGTGCTTTGGGAAATTGGCTGTGTATGCAGAAAAATGAATAAAGTTGAAAAACAAGTAAGTAAAATTGTTGTAGGGAAAAAAATAAACATTCAGATAGTATGTGCATAAGACAGGTGTAACAGCGATCAGAAATGTAAAAAGTACTATATCAAATTGTACAAACAGACTGAAATTTCCAATTCTAAAGGACTGTCAGACTATTCTTAGCCTGGTATTTGTTATCATATTGTGGACTACTAAACAATAATTCATTCTACGATAGATACAAAGCCATTCTGCATTGGGTCGGAGCTAGTTGAATATATATGACCTCAAAAGGATGAAAGGCAAAGTCAATTTTGGCACAATTTGAACTCAGAATGTAAAACTGGAAGAAATGCTACAAAGCATTTTGTCTGGTGCACTAACAAGTATGCCAGTGACAAGACTTACAGTCTTAAAATTGGTAAAATACTAAGTTCCAATGTTGATGGCTTTACTCAATGTATTAATAAACATATATAGAGGTAAGAATCAAATTTGGATTTGTTGCCAAGCTTAATCTAATAGTATGATGTATAAACATTATTTCTGATTAATTAAAGACATTCACAGTAATAAATTTCAAATTAAACGAACAAAAGGACACCGAAAAGAAAACAAGGAATATTAGAATGGGATTTAAAATCAGTACAAAATTTGTTGTTGATAATATGGAACTAATTTCACTTGTAATAATAATAATGAAATTATTGTGTACAGGGTGTGCACAAGGTCTGGGTACATGGATTAAATAAAATCATAACATAAACAATTAAATATAAGAAATAATAATTTCTTAAAATATGTGTTAATCCTCATATACCCAGACTTTGTGGACACCTTGTATAGTGCTCAGGTGCACTACAACTCATCAAAGGTGCATGTACAGTACATAGAATTATGTACAAAAGTCAGGAAAGTGAACAGTGTATGAGTCATGATATACATGTGTGCATGCATATGGAAGGGGAAATATCAGGTGTAGTGTTGGTAAACTTCAGGAAGCATGGAGGTTTTAAAGGATGCAATGTCTCGGCAACTAACAACTGATGTAGGTAGTCTGTTCCATGCTTCAGCAATTCTGAGTGTGAAAAAATGTTTCCGAAAGTCATGGGAGCTGTGCTGTTTTCTGGCTTTGTAGGCATGCACACGTGTTAAATACATGGAGCTCAAAGAGGTGTTCAAGGTGGTTGTTGGCACAACAGTTAATAATTTTGAGGGTGTTTACCAAGTCAGTTGCCAGATGTCAGAGCTTCAATGTATCTATGCCCAAGGAGGCAAGGCATTCAGAGTATGGTAGATGCCTGATGGAGAGTATTTGCTTGGTTGCATGTCTCTGAATAGTTTCCAGGAAGTCAATGTCCTGGGCAAGATAGGGGTTCCAGACTGGTGATGCAAATTCCAAGTGTGGCCACACCATAGCCATACACAGCCTTAAATAGATAGCTGGAGAGTAGCTGCCAAAGGTCTTGCTGAATGACACCAAGACACCCTTAGCCTCCTTGACAATTTTAGAGATGTGCTTTGTCCAGCACAAATCGCTGCTAACAGTAATGCCCAGATCAGGTTCAAAAGAAAACTTCTTGATATTAGTGTTGTGGAGAGAGTATGCAGACACTGAGTTTTTCCTTCCAAAATGCATGATGGTACACTTGTCCACAGCCAGCTTGAGTTGCCAGTCTGTGATCTATTGTTGCATTGTGTCTCGGTCCAATTGGAGGAAAGATCTATAATGTTCAGGATCTGCCTTTTTTATCTCAAGGTACAACTTGATATCATCTGCATATTTCAGCACTGTGGCATTCTTTAAGTTGGCATCTATGTCATTAATGTATGCAACAAACAAAAGGGAACCAAGAACAGATCCTTGTGGTACACCAGATGATATATCAGAGGGTGAAGAATGCTGTCCTAGAACCATGACTACCTCTTTTTGACTGAAAATGAAGGACTCCAACCAGTTAAAAAGATCTTTCACACTCAATGCAGAGAGTTTTATCATAAGTCTTTTGTGTGACACAGAACTAAAAGCTTTAGCAAAGTCAAGGTAAACAACATTCATGAGCCACCATCAGTGACCTGAGTGATGTCTTCTGGAAACTCGATAAGTTGATCACAGCAGCTGGAGTTAAGGATAAACCCAAATTGCAAGGGCCAGATGAGGCTGTGATAGACAACATTAACAACAAACTATTTCCAAAACAGTACCAGTCTGATAAATCCTGTAAGTAAAGCCAAAAGTGGTTTTGTAACACTTGAAAAGTAGAAACAGAAGACTATCATCATTATCATCATTAAACGTCCACTTTCCATGCTAGCATGGGTTGGACGGTTTCACTGAGGACTAGCAAGCCAGGAGGCTGCACCAGGCTCCAATCTGTTCTGACAAGGTTTCTACAGCTGGATGCCCTTCCTAACACCAACCACTCCAAGAGTGTAGTGGGTGTTTTTTAACATGTCACTGGCACATGGGCCAATCTGCTTTTGAGGCACCTGTGCCACTTGAAATATTGTATACAACCCATTGCCTCATCACCATAAGCTTGCTTGAAGCATGCTCAATGTCTCTGTAGCAGACTTCCCAAGTTTAACAAAAAATTCCACGTTGACTCTTTGTTCCTGGCCATGACAAAATCACAGACTACAGCAAACACATGATCACAAAAACACAAATTTCACAACTTGCAAAGTAAACATTTTGATGTCACTTGACACACTGCCTCATGAAGATCACTGCTAGCTCTCACAACATGCAACCATGTGCTGCCATCTGTTGATGCACTACAGAAGTAGTCCAGGAACTTTTTGATACCACCTCACACACACACACACACACACAAATATATACTGGATTGTCCGGAAAGTTCATGCCAGTTTTTAGTCACTCATATTCCAACATGTTAGAACATGTCAAATTTATCGATACATATGATATGCTTACATTTCCAGTTAGTGTACACTTCAAACTATCTCTTGAGAAAGACAGTTTAAAATTACTTAATTCGTGTCAATTCTGCATCTCTATGAAAATAGACGATTATTAGGTGCATTTTAGACACTTGATGCATTATTATTACCATAGAGGCAAAACTACTTTGCTAGCAACAAAAAAGATATGCGCTATGTACGGTGAAGGTGCTTTGGCTGACAGAACTGTACAGAAATGGTTTGCTAAGTTTAGAGTTGGTAACTGTAGCCTTATTGATGAAGATCACTCAGGCAGACCCCGCCACCCACTTCAGATGATGACCAAATCAGGGCATTGATTGAGAATAACTCACATTACACAGTGTGGGAATTGGCAGAAACACTAAATTTATCAAAATCCACCTTCCATGTGCACTTAGTGAAGCTTGGGTACTCAAATCACGGAAATGTTTGGGTACCACATGATTTGAGTGAAAAGAATCTTTTGTATCACATTTCTATCTGTGATTTGCTGTATAAACACAATGAAATTGCATCCCTTTTTGGAGCAAATAGTGATGGGTGATGAGAAATGGATCATTTACAACAATGTTCAGTGAAAAAGATCCTGGGGTAAGCGACATGAGCCACCTTTAGCCACTTTAAAAGCAGGTCTTCATCCTAAGAAAGCCATGCTCTGCATCTGATGGGATTGGAAACGAATCCTGTACAATGAACTTTTGCCAAGTAACCATTCTGAGAAGTATTGCTTTCAATTGAATGATTTAAAGGCAGCAATTCAAGAAAAACGCCCAGGAAAGGTGTTTTTTTTCCATCAGGATAATGCCAGACCTCACGTTTCTTTGGTGACACATCAAAAATTGTTGCAGCTTGGATAGAATGTATTACTCCACCCACCATATCCACCAAACATTGCTCCTTCGGATTTTCATTTCTTCAGGTCCTTGCAAAATAACCTCAATGATAAAAATTTTAATTCTTTGGAGAAACTCCACCTTAAGGAGTTCTTTGCCAAGAAACCACTAAAATCGGGCCGACCAAAGCCTTGTGAGTGAATTTGGTAGACGGAAACTGAAAGAAGCTCGTCGTATATATGTATATGTATATATATATATATATATATATATATGTGTTTGTGTGTTTGTGTGTCTGTGTTTGTCCCCCCCAACATCGCTTGACAACCGATGCTGGTGTGTTTACGTCCCCGTAACTTAGAAGTTCGGCAAAAGAGACCGATAGAATAAGTACTAGGCTTACAAAGAATAAGTCTTGGGGTCGATTTGCTTGACTAAAGGCGGTGCTCCAGCATGGCCGCAGTCAAATGACTGAAACAAGTAAAAGAGTAAACTATTTTACAAACCAAATTATTACTTTTAAACAGTAGGTGTACATTCAGAAATTGCTAATGCAGACTACCACTGGTTTCTTTGGACCCTATTCTTTAATACAGTGTTTCTCAGACATTTTCAGCTATTGCCTTTTGATTTTACTAACACCTTTTCAATGACCCCTTGCTACATTTCACACCTCCCAGACTTTAGATAGGTTTTATTTTCATTTATTTATTCACTTTCACATTTTCTAGTTTTCTTTAACGTTGGTACCCCAAAGTTATATATCTTAATATCTTAGCTAATTTACTTTCAGAACTTTAAAAAATATTATTATTATTATCATCATCTTTATTATTATTTTATCACCATGCCAAGCCTACTTACTATGGATTTGCTGCCCCCCCCCCTGCTTGGAAAACAATGTGATTAGTTAGTGGTATCCAATGTATAGTTATTGGTATTTAATATCCCCCCCTCTCTGACTGAGAGCATGGAAATAGGCTGGTCAACTGGTGTGTTGTCAGATCACAGGAGAGTTTAAATCTTCAGTGGTTACTATTATGTATCTAAGTAATGCATTTATTCTTACATAACTCCATATTTCAAGGGTATGCCCTGGCACTTGCTACCACCTATCTCTCTCTTCTTTTCTCAACCATCCTGTTTATATTCTGATCCCCATCCCTTGTGAGTATACCTGGCACTCTGCCACCATATCTCTCTTGCACTCTTGCTGTCTCCCACTCTCTTTCTCTCCTTCTCCTGCTCTCCCCTCTGGCTGGGTAACTACGTATCTCCTTTACAGCAGTACACCTGTTTCTGACCTCATTGTTGATCCCTCTCTCTCTCTCTCTCTGGCTGGGTAACCATGTACCTCCTCTACACCAAGACACCTGTGTCTGTCTCTCTGTCTCACTATAACTTTTCATCATCTGACAAGAGATCCCCTCCTCCAATGCCCTCCCACTCTCAAAGGATCTTTGTCTTGCCAGTTACTTGGTGACCCTGCCTGTGTTGATGCCACATAAAAAGCATTCAGTGCACACTATAAAGTGGTTGGCATTTATAAGGGCATCCAGCTGTAAAAATCATGCCAAAACTGACTTCACCCGTACTTGCGCCACATAAAAATCACTCACTACACTCTGCTGGGTGGTTGGTGTTAGGAAGGGCATCCAGCTGTTAAAACTCTGCCAACCAGACACAGAAGGCAGGTGCAAGCTCCTGACAAATCGTCCAACCCATGCCAGTATGGAAGGTGGACATTAAATTATGATGACAATAATGATGATGATGATACACATAATATCAAGCCAGAGTAATTTGGTTCCCTGTATTAGTTTTATGCAGGTGACTACCTACTATAAGTGAATATCTGATGCATCATTACCTGACCTAACTTATCGACCCAACCCTTAGTGTGTGTGGTTTTGGCTAAACTCAGGCACGTAATCTAAGTGCTTCATATTTAACCTACAGATAACAGTTCAAATTTTTCTTTATATTCCAGTTTATTGTTGTTGTAGCTAACTAGTCGTCTATTGTAATATTATTTATTTTATTTTATCTAGTTTTAGCCCTAGAACTATGGCCATAAGTTAATTTTTTTAATTTTATTTGAATAGAAGATAATAGCTTTAAAAAATAACACAGGCATTGATCACTAACCCCTTAGCCCCCTTGGTTCTCAGTACCCACAAAAAATGTTCCACAACCCTCATCCCATAGATCACTGATATTTCTTGCTGTTGCCATAGAAACTTCTGACACTATTAATAAATTAGGTACAAGTGATGATATAGAGTAGTATTAGCATCAACCATTTAGATGGTAGACATGGTCATCAATGTGCGTAACTAGTACTTAATTTATCGACCCTGAAAGGATGAAAGGCAAAGTCGACCTCGGCGGAATTTGAACTCAGAACGTAACAGCAGACGAAATACTGCTAAGCATTTCGCCTGGAGGGGTAACGTTTCTGCCAGCTCACCGCCTTTAGTCGCTATT
This sequence comes from Octopus bimaculoides, assembly GCF_001194135.2. Lineage (NCBI taxonomy): Eukaryota > Metazoa > Mollusca > Cephalopoda > Octopoda > Octopodidae > Octopus > Octopus bimaculoides. The sequence continues at coordinate 134,247,621 of NC_068982.1, forward strand.
TCTATCAAGTAAAGTGCCATATAAAGGTGGCTTTGCATTGATGATAAGGGCAGTGGCATCATTAGTTCTTTTCAGTATGTTATTGGTCTTGTTTATATCAACCCAGAAGGCTAAAAGACAAACAAGTTTCATACTTAGGCACAAGGCTTAAGACTTATAGGGAAGAGGAAATGAAATTGCATGAATTCATGCCTTTCTTCAAAGTAGTGAAGTAAAATTGGCTACCTCAAAAATAATAAATGGAAGCAAAAATTATATTAAAACTTAAAATTTAGTTTCTTCAGAAATAAAATCTGCTAGACAAAAAAAATATGAATGACATATATAAAATGTAAATGAAAATGACAAAACAAAGATTATTAGGAACATTCCAGTGATCACTGAGGTAAAATAGAAATCCCTGTAAATTATATGCTCTTCATAGTTATCAGTGGCTATCAATAAACAAACAGGTCATAAGATAGAATTATTGTACAACAATCTTGATCCTGGTGAGGTGATAATGTTTCTATCTGACAACAGTATAGACGCACAGAAACACAGTGTATTAATGCAACTATTCCTGTCTTGGCTCTTATTGTAATTTTTCTATGAACTCTGTAAACAATTTCTTAATCTTTCAAATTTCTTCTAGTTTTAAAATCAACAACCCCAAATACCTTTACTGTTGGAAAGATTTGTGAAATAATGAAAATAATAATAATCCTTTCTCCTATAGGCACAAGGCCTGAAATTTATGGAGAGGAGGGTTAGTTGATTACACTGACCTCAGGGGTCAACTGGTACTTATTTTATTGATCCCAAAAGGAAAAGGACAAAGCAAAGCTACAGAATTTGGATAGAACTAGAAAGCTGCTCACAGTGCATTCCATTCTAAAAACAATACCGACCAACTTTACCTACCAAGAAAGGAGGGTGGGAGAGGATTATTAAATGCAGAAGACACTGTTATTTCAGTGATATTGGGTCTGAAAAATTATGTTGTGCAGAGCAGAGAAAGAATACTATTGGCAGCTTGAGATACTCAAAAAGTCACTGAAAGAGTAGGAGATTTCAAAGAGAAAAAGTACAATAGAACAAACAAATAGAAGGAAATGAAATAACATGGCATGTCCTTGACTTCACTCCAAATTTCTTCTCTCCTCTAGGGTTTCGGATTCCATTCGAGCCACCATATTTGAGATTTCTGTTTTTGCTTAGCGGTTTGGGGTTTCAGTTTTAGTTATTTCATCTTGTCCTTTTCCTTTTTCTCCCCTTCTTTATGTTTGTGCTCGTGTTCTTTCATTCCTTTTCTGGTGGTAGCACTTGCATTCCTCTAGTTGTCCAATGGAGTGAGGACTCCATTCTTTTATGGGACTACTGGCACAGAGGGATTTCTGGTTGTTGCTTCTTCAGCTTCTCTATCCTTATCAGCCTGGTTGGTCACAGGGGTGGGGGATCCATTCTTTTGAGGGACCACTGGATCAAAGAGACTTCTGGTTTTTGCTTCATTTTCCCTATCCTTATCTTACCATGATGACATCAAGTGTGTCAATGTGTGGTCTAATAAGGGCACACAGGTATAAATAAATAAATATATATATATATATATATATATATATATATATATATATATATATATAGAAGTTGGAAATACACTAAGAATAGTTGATGTATTTTTTATTATTATTATTAAAGATTTAACCAGTTTCACAGTTTACACTGATTTTCAAAAAATTGAAATAGAAAGATGTGGCTTATGTTGCAGCTGTTTTGCTTCTGACTAGTGTTTGAAGCTTGCCCTATTTTTATAGTCACATGACTGGTCTTAGAAATGTATGTCTCCATTATGTCCGTGTATTCGTATCAAGTGACAATGTTTAGCATCATAAGTTAAGGCTGACACAGTTGACTGAACAAGTAGAGTGGTAGTACTAAACAATCAATGCTCTGAATATTTTCTGTCAAGTGTCAGTAGAGAATGAACACATGATTAAGTTTAGAACCTTCTGTATGTTCCCTGCTACGTCCGTGCATTAGTGTCAAGTGGCAATATATTTAGTACCTAAAATGAAGACTGATATGGTTGGGTATTTAGTTACAATCAAGGCATTCCAAATTTTATCTGTCTGGTGGAAGAGTAGACAGGAATTGTTTCTATGTAGTCCAGTGGCTAAAGTTTAGGTTGTTAGCTGTGTAGGTTCCTTATGTTAAGTGGCAGAATGAGTTTTGTGTTTGAATAGTTGTGTATGTACTTTGTTAAAGTTTGTTAAGTCTGGATTTGTACTTTTCTATGAAAGTATTCTCTTTGTTTATCCATGCTTCATCTGTGGTATTCACTGAACAGAGGTAGAGTGGGAAGACCTGGAATTTGGGGGACTTATTTTTTGCATATATGTCTATATGCCCACTTAGTGGAATCTGTCTAGTACTGAGGTCTTGTATTTGTTGTTGGTGAATGGTCATTCTATTTCTTAGAGTAAGCTTTGTTTGACCTATGTAATCTTCATTACATCTTTGACATTTGAAGAACATGTAAAGTAATTTTTTTATGGTAAAAATTTGTATATTGTAAGATTGATGCAACTCTCACAATTGGGGCAGCCACACTTCTTGACTGTTGGTGTGGGAGTTGCAGATGGTAATTTAACACTTGTGAGAAATTTTTTGTGAGACTTTAATTGTCATTTACTTTTGATTATTTTGTGTATTTCGTATGCTTGTTTCATTCTTGGGTCGTGTTTTAGTAGTGGGTTGTTCAGGTGGATAATACTGTAAACCTCTTATTTTGGGGGTTGTGTGTTGTAAAAAGGGTAGATTACTGGATGTATCTTGAGCATTTTTCGTTTTTTGCATGTATGTATATATATATATATATATATATATATATATATGGGCTTCAGAGAGGAGATGGTAAGGGACTAAGACTTCTGGCAGTTTGTTGTGCTTGAGGAGACACCAAGCTAAGTAAAATCACTCAGCCAAGGGATCTTAGTCTCGTGGGCTAATAGGTGCTGGTGCCAGATAAAAGTACCCATGCTAATGTCATACAAAAGCATCTGTGCCACTGCAGCACATAAAAGTGCCTGTGCTGTTGTCATGTAAAAATATCTGTGCAAGTGCCACATAAAAGCACCCAGTACACTCTGTAAAGTGGTTGGCATTAGGAATGGCATTAGCCATAGAAACCACGTTAAAACAGATAAATGAAACCTGAGCAGCTCTCCAGCTGACTAACTCTTGTTAAGCCTGTTTTGATTGTGTTGTTTAACAGTGAGGCAATGTTATCTGAGCAACAATAGCTGGTTTTGGCATTCATATATATTGTTTGTGGAATTTATATTACTAACTGGGAAATTTTATCTAGTAATGTTGGTTTTAACATTCTTATTTTATACTGGGTTAAAGCATATATGCCATGCCAGCATGGAGAACGGACATTAAAAGACAATGATGATGATGATGATGATGATGTGTATGTGTGTGTGTGTGTGTGTGTGCGCGCGCACATGTGTGTGGAGGCACAAGGCATATACATATGGATACATCATCATCATCATCATCATCGTTTAACGTCCACTTTCCATGCTAGCATGGGTTGGACGATTTGACTGAGGACTGGTGAACCAGATGGCTACACCAGGTTCCAATCTGATTTGGCAGAGTTTCTACAGCTGGATGCCCTTCCTAATATGTATTTTTTCAACAGTCTTTCCCATCCCCTTACAATACAGTATTACAAAACTGAAGTTTTAATGAAAAAATAGTTTATAAGAAGCTATCCTCATAAAATAGCAAGTCCAGAATGAAGAAATATATGCTTTAACCCAGTATATGATAAGAATGTAAAGACCAACATTACTAAATAAAATTTCCCAGTTAGTAATATAAATTTCACAAACAATATATATGAATGCTAAAACCAGCTATTGTTGCTAAGATAACATTGCCTCACTGTTAAACAACACAATCAAAACAAATAACCAATGAAGTTCTACCCTTCCAGCATTTATTTCAACAGCCAAATTGCAACAACAGATTCACCCAGAAATTTTCTTATAATTAATTATGATTTTTATCTTAAGGCACAATATAACACCATATGTCAATATCAAGAAAATTTAAAGGGATGCACAAAGCATACCTTTAAGAGAAGATTTAACCAACACACATGCTCCTTTAGATCTAGAGATAGTATCAACATCACATCCCTATTACAAAATATCTAGAAACTGAAGGAGAGTAGAGTTAAAAACATCACTATACTAGCATGGAGTGAAAAAGGTAATACACACCAGTACACCAACAGAGCTAAAAGATGTCCATCATGTTTATTGGAAAAGATTTACACTTAACCCAAGATCAATGGTCATTGAACAGACATGATAAAATTTTAAGAATTACAAACATTAGCAATTTTTTTAGTTATTCCCAAAAACTGATAAATAGATTGAAACTCATTAAGATTCAACAAGAATGACTTCTTGACCACAGGAAAATGGTATTGCACCATCACAAAGAATAGACACTCAGTAACTGTCACCAATATAAACAAAGGTGCTCACACCAGTATCAACTGACAATGGATCAGAGATGTCTCCTTCAACCATACTGGTTACTTTTCATTCACTTTAACACAGCTTGAATGATTCTCTTGCATAAAGCTCCACATAACTATACACAAATAAACTATTATGAACACTAAGAATTACATTTCTAAACTCACACACAAGCACATACATGTATGTATACCAGCAAAAAAGTTTTAATGTTGACAGGGACATTGAAGTTTCATCAGTGATTGACTCATCAGTCTTCAATTTCTAAATTGTAGATGCTGGCTGGTTATATGCTTGAGTGCAATGTAATCAACTTACTTTCTCCCTTACAATTGCTGGCCTTGTACCAAAATTTGAAAGCAATATTTCTGACGTCTATAAGATAAAGCATAAGTCAAGTACCAGCAGTGGTGGCCCGTGTATAAGTACTGCGGAACTGCAGCACCCCCTATTTTCACTCAATATTATCGATAACATTCAATATAATGAGTCCTTTTTTTCTTTAATTCTTTCTTTATACTTGTACATTATATAATCCTTAAGCTTAATGTCAGTAGCCATCCCCTAGTTTATGAAAAAAATACAAAAATCCTTGTATAGAACTGTGCGCTTCACAGTTCTAGCAATGAGGTGTTTGGTTGTTGTGTGCATGCTCACATGACCGAGACAGGAAGCTGCATGCTAGGGAGAGAGAGCACTGTGGTTTATACAGTGCTGACCCTGGTGTGCTGGTAAAAGATAGTGTTTCTTTTTGACTCTGTGTGTGTTGTGCTTAAAAACATGCTTATATTCTTGAATGTGATAAAGTGTAGAATTAGATTATTATCCTGCTTCCAGTTACAATGTTGCTGCCAGGATTTGAAAAATAGGGCAGATTTTCCTCCCATATTTAGTGATTTAGGGGAGATTTTTGAAAAACAAGGAAGAATTCATGGCAGTGTTCAGTGAACAAACTAAACACACTAGCCAGCAGTGGCTAAAATGCATACCGATCTAGTTTATGTATAAATTTTCTTTTTATATGGTTCTTCCCTTTTACGCAATGTTAAAACAACAGCTAAAACTTTTCTGAAGCAGCACCCCAACTAATTTTACTTACAAGCCGCCACTGAGTACCAGGGTCACTTTAATGAATTAACTCTTTCCTTTAAATTTCAGGCTTTGATAGAAACAACTTTTAGATGTAAAAAAGGATTACAATAGGAAAATAAACAATAAAAAATATATATGTAAAATAAACAATGGCATTTGAACATTGACAAAAGACAAGAAAAACAACTCTTTGCAAAGATTCCAGCATGAAAGTTATTGATAATATGTGGACACTAATTAAGTATTGATTGGTGGCTGTCTAATGTTTGCCCTGTTTGTGATTGACTTTTACAAACTAAATCTTGATAGGTATTATTATTGAATGTTTTGGACAATAAGTAACTACAGGCAGTAGTCAAAAGTGAAGTTGTTTTCATTTGCCTCTACTTAAAACATTTTAGCTTGTTTCTTTTTAATCTCTTCAACATTTTTTTCATTGGAGTCATAAAGAAACAGTATGCTTTGTGGTGTTTAATTACATCCCTTTATGTTCTGAGTTCAAATTTCATTGAACTTTACTTCTTATTCTGCTCAAGAAAAATATTCTTAGATCTATCCTGGTTTCTATGACACATACGTGACTCAGATTATAATGCTCCCCACTAAACAAGAATCCAATCCATCGGGTTAACTTCCCAGCTATTGTTAGGACTCATTAAGAGTCAAGTCGACTGGAGCAGAATGAAACGAAGTGTTTTGCTCAAGAACACAACATGCCACCCAGTCTGAGAACCGAAACCACAATTGTAAGATCATGAGTGCAACACCTTCAATACTAGGCTATGTGCCTTCACCAAAGTAAATATAAATATCAGTTACATTCTGGAATCAATCCAATCCATAATATCACATCTCTCCTTGAAACCTTTGTCCCATCTGAAGGAATCATTTTCATTCATATTGTTTTCCATTAATCAATTATGTTGTTGCTGTGATCAATCCTACTCATGATCAAAGGGTTTCTAACATGGCCATCCCTAGTTTTTGTTTTTGTTAGAAACATTTATCTTTTTCGTTGTGATTTAGAAAAGATTTGAGTGATATTGCTAATAGGTCAAACAGCAATGTAGAGTTTTCACCTTTAGTTTGTATTACTTTTGTTGTCTATTGCATAGTGTGTTGGTAAATCATCACCATCATCAATTTAGCATCTATTTATATAGGTGCAGGAGTGGCTGTGAAGTAAGTAGCTTGCTTACCAACCACATGGTTCCAGGTTTAGTCCCACTGCGTGGAAACTTGAGCAAGTGTCTTCTACTATAGCCTGGATTTGGTAGACGGAAACTTAAAGAAGCCCGTCCTATATAT
>NC_068982.1:134254658-134257004 GCF_001194135.2 Octopus bimaculoides
TATATATATATATATACATATATATATATATACATATATATATATTGTATGTATGTATGTATGTATATGGTATCTGTTCGAGAAAAAATGGTAATTTTACGCAATGTTATTGTTAAAGTCATACCTGATGTCGAGCAGACATATGGTGAAAGGTATTCCAACCGTGACTCACCCAACTTTTTCATATCAAGGACTACATTGACCAAGTCGTCCTTCCTTTTCAGACAGTCGGAGTGTGAATGGTGAAAAATTTGACTGCTATTTCAAGTGCATCGAACAACCAGGCAGAGGCTATGGTTAATTAGTACCACATAAATGTGTATTTTAAAAAAAAAAACGGCAATTTAGAGATTTAAGAAAGTAACGACGTCCTATTCAGCTTTCTTCTCGATTGATCGTCACCATCACCACCTTTACAAGTTAATAAATATTAGAAGAACGGAGGGCAGAAATCAAGAAATATGATGAACATTTCAGATAACATAAAATTAACAGTTATTTAATTTGGTCGTAATTATTTCGATCGAAGATATAATTACGAGGATGAGTTATGTAAAGTTTGCCGTGTTTAGATAACAAGTGGTTGGTGAGGTATGTCAAAGTGGCAAGACGGAAGTTTAATCATATCAGATCAAGTTGGAAATACAGGTTAAATAAAATGATTAAAACTAGTTAAATCTACTTCCTAAGAAGATGTTGCTAATTAGATGTACATATTGTTCATCATTTGTTTACCTGATAATATTTTCCCAACACGGAAATCACAATTTCACCTTTCCTTTTTTTTTTATCGCCTGTCGCCCAGACGATAATTACAAGACAAAGTAAAAAATGTTACCGTACAATATTTCGTATTTGATCAAGACGTTTAATTGATTTTCAGTCAAATATAATATTATCAATAATAAATTACTAATAAAAAAGATAACTTTTATCGAAATTTTTATCACAACAATTTGATTTTTCCTAGTGTTTTTAGTCCATAGTGTTATAAACTTTACTGGGTCGACAACAGTTATTTTGGTCAGATTAAATAAAAATCAAAACTTATTAATAATAAAAGTATGATTTGATTATAAAGTATATTCTATGGATTTATGATATACTTTAAAATTCTAAGTGTTGGTTGATTAATAAGAAAAAAGTACGAAATAATAAAGAAGCAGACTTACCTGTGTTATGTATCCGTGATCAGCAACTTCGATACAACGGTTGGGTTAAGACGTGTACACACTGCAAATATGCGAATGGGTCACAATAAACAAATCGTCTTCTTACTCCCTTATGACCGGAAGAGACGTGGACACACCTTATGACTCACTTTAATTTGGCGAAGTTTTTATTTTCTTTAAGAACAATTAGATAATTGAACTTTCCGTGGAATTTAATTCATATACACGTTTATTTGTTGTGATTCTTTAAAATACTTTCCGTATTTATGTAATGGATTGGCTAGTTAGAAGATATAATTACTGTTTGAAATATCTGAATAGTATTTTTCTAATCTTGTAAAATTTCCGCTTAGCTACCAGGAAATGAATAGATAAAAAAATAATATTAGGTAGTGTTGAACTGATAATTTTTCAATAAGTAGGGTAAAGTTAACTCTTTCCCCAGAGGCGGGCTTTTAGCGCTAAAGTACGTCTGCCACTACGTATTTTCAGTGGGGAAATGACAAATGTCCAATAGTAAGTTAATCCGAATTTCCGACCCTTTAGATTTCAGTTTTTGGAATCGAATAATTAAAGCTTGTCCATTTACACCTTGTGGCTGACAAAATATTACAAACAGCGAGTTACACGACCATATATTCTAAAGCAGATTTTACTCTCAAAATGGAAAAGATAGAAATTCTAACGATTTTCGTTAAAATTACCGAAAAGATTAGAATATTAAAGACAAGAGAGATGACTCCAACTGGTTTATAAAGTTACTTCTGAACCATTACTATATCTGTTGGATATCTATAGCAGACAGAGCAGGCAAAAGCCCTTCATACTGTTCTGTTGCTAGTTGTACTCTGTTATCAACTTCAGTGTTTGTGTGAAATAATGACAGTTAAGTGTGTCGGTTACGAAAACAATTTAGCCCGTTAAGTAACTCTTATTCTTTTGATTAATAGTTCAACATTTATTTAAAGCCAAACAGCTCTGACCTTTAAAAACAAAAGATTTTGTTTAAAAATAAAGGAATGCACTCCTAGGTGTAAATGTGCGGTAAGAAGTTTGCTTCCCAAAAGCATGGTTCCAGGTTCAGTCCGACTGAACCCTGGGCCAATCGAAGTCTTGTGAGTGGATTTAGAAGACAGAAACTGAAAGACGCCGGGCATATATATATATATATATA
>NC_068982.1:134257523-134263159 GCF_001194135.2 Octopus bimaculoides
ACGATCACGCTCAGATGGTGCTTTTTACGTGCCACCAGCATGGAAGCCAGACAGCTGCTCTGGCAGTGATCCCGCTTGGATGGTGCTGTTAGCACTCCACTGGCACGAGTGCCAGTCATCAAATTTGGTTCAGTTTCGATTTCACTTGCCCCAACAGGTCTTTGCAAGCAGAGTTTAGTGTCCAATGAAGGAAAGGTATGCATAAGTGGGCTGGCTACACTCCTGGTAAAGGCTACGGATTATGGTCTCACTTATCTTGCTGGTTCTTCTCACGTACAGCATATTTCCAAAGGTCTCGGTCACTAGTCATTTCCTCGATGAGGCCTAATGTTCGAAGTTCGTGCTTCACCACCTCGTCCCAGGTCTTCCTGGGTCTACCTCTTCCACAGGTACCCTCAACCGCTAGAGTGTGGCACTTTTTCACAGCTATCCTTATCCATTCTCGCCAAATGACCATACCAGTGCAATCGTCTTTCTTGCACACCACAACTGATGCTTCTTAGGTCCAACTTTTCTCTCAAGATACTAACACTCTGTTGAGTATGCACACATCAATCGGAGCATACTGGCGTCATTCCTTGTGAGCTTATGTATGTCCTCAGCAGTCACAACCCATGTTTCACTGCGATGTAACATGGCTGTTCGTACACATGCATCATACAGTCTGCCTTTTACTCTGAGCGAGAGGCCCTTTGTCACCAGCAGAGGTAAGAGCTCTCTGAACTTTGCCCAGGCTATTCTTATTCTAGCAGCTACTCTTTCAGTGCACCCTCCCCCACTACTGACTTGGTCACCTAGGTAACGTAAGCTATAATTGTTTATTACTGACAGCAAGTTGGTCATCTTCACTTACAGGTATTAGCAGATAACAGCTAACCTTTGGCTGCTATTTGGACCCCATTGTGTCTACTACTCTGATTGGTTGGTATTGGTGCAATTTGCCTCTCACTCTGTCGTGCCAATATGCAGCGTATAACCAATCGGAGCCCCTAAATAAGATCACGTGAGACAGCCATTTTTCAACCCCGTTTGAGCCACCTGTTCATTACAAAAACCCAGCTACTCTTCGTCTCGAAGTCTTTGGTTCCAGACCTTCTAAGGTCTAGCCACTGACCACACAAGACACAGCCAGCAACAATGCCAATACCAACTAATCAGAGTAGTAGACACAATGGGGTCCAAATAGCGGCCAAAGGTTAGTTGTTATCTGCTATGTTCAAATGTATGCATATATGATAAAGGGGAGAGGAATTTCACTAGAGTGTCCCGCTACAAAAGAAGCAAAATTTAAGTGCATGCATCCACCTCTCAGCTCTCTAATCACGCTTCTTTGGCAATGTCCTGCTACTTACATTATGATCTTTGAACTTCAAGGGTATGCCCTGGCATTTGCTACCATCTACATCTCTCTCTCTTCTTTTACTCGACCATCCCATGTTTATTCTGATCTCTGTCCCTTGTGAGTATGCCTGGCACTTTGCCACCATCATTATCCTGCTGTCTCCCACTCTCTCTCTCTTTCTCCTGCACTTCCCTCAGGTTGGCTAACCGTGTATCTCCTTTATGGCAGCACACCTGTTTCTGTCTTCATTCCTGATCTCTCCCCACTTCCTTGGCCGGGTAACCTTGTACCTTCTCTACAGCAAGACACCTGTTTCTGTTTCTGTCTCACTATAACCTTTCATCATCTGACACAAGATCACCTCCTCCAATGCCCCCTCCCTTCTCAAATGATCTTTGTCTTGCAAGTTACTTGGTAACCCTGTCAGTGCAGGTGCCAGTTAAAAAGCATCCAGTCCACACTGTAAAGGGGATGATGTTTGAAAGGGCATCCTGTTGTAAGAACCTTGTCAAAACTGACCTCACCTGTGCATGTGCTACATGAAAAGCACTCAGTTCACTCTGCCGGGTGGTTGGCATTTGGAAGGGCATCCAGCTGTAAAAATCCTACCAAAACAGACACAGAAGTCAGGTGCAGGCTTCTGTCTGGCTGACTCCTGTCAAACTGTCCCACCCATGCCAGCATGGAAGGTAGATGTTAAACAATGATGATGCATTTGTATTTCTAAAATAACCACCCCAAGTTACAACAATATCTATTTTACCATTTCATATGCAGAATCTGGCAAACAAATATCAAAATGGAAAACAAAACTTACATTCATTTTTTCTGTCAAAACATGTTCCTCACCTCACCAACTAAAACAGGGGACCAAAACTTAACAGAACTAAATTAGCTCTTTTGATAACAATCTACATTCAGATCACACCAGGTTTTCTCATACAAATTTCCTATTTTAAAATTATCTAAATTTCAATTAAAGTTTCATGTTAATTTGTGATCCAATCAACAGCTTTGATAATGACAGTTATTTTACTAAATTTTTCATTACTTACAAACTTAACAGAAACATGGGCAATGTCTTCCAACAGAGGTGTAGTAACAAATGAGTTAAAAGTGATCCTACTACATCACCATCTGGTAAAGAGGTCTAACCCTTTTCATACCATTCCACTTGAGACTGCCCTCTGGTTCTATGGCACAACCTCTCTGTTGCAAAGTGATCTAAGCTAAAAGTTTACCTCAAAATTCTGTGTTAATTTCATCATTATCATTATCATCATCATCATCATTTAACGTTCACTTTCCATGTTAGTATGGGTTGGATGATTTGACTGGGGACTGGCGAACCAGATGGCTGCACCAGGCTCCAATCTGATCTGGCAGAGTTTCTACAGCTGGATGCCCTTCCTAATGCCAACCACTCTGAGAGTGTAGTGGATACTTTTTACGTGCCACCGGCATGAGGGCCAGTCTGGGGGTACTGGTAACGGCCACACTCAAATGGTGTTTTTACATGCCACCTGCACAGGAGTCAGTCCAATGTTTTGTTCACATGCCACCGGCACAAGTGCCAGTAAGGCGAAGCTGGAAACGATCACACTCAAATGGTGCTTTTTACGTGCCACAGGCACGGAAGCCAGACTGCTGCTCTGGCAGTGATCCCGCTCGGAGGGTGCTGTTAGCGCTCCACTGGCATGGGTGCCAGTCATCGAATTTGGTTCAGTTTCAATCTCACTTGCTCCAACAGGTCTTCGCAAACTGAGTTTAGTGTCCAATGAAGGAAGGTTGGCATGGGTGCCAGTCATCAAATTTGGTTCAATTTCGATTGTGAGTTCCAAAAACCAACTTAATAATGACAAAATTATTTGATTAAACCATTCATTATTTTCAAAATTAGTTGATACCAAAACAATGTACTTTAAACAAATATATAGTAACAAAAGGGGTTAAAGCTGATTTCATCAATCAAGGAACTAATAATAGAATTGGTTAGCATTTTCTTTTAATTGTTTCAGTCATTTGACTGCGGCCATGCTGGAGTGACACCTTTAATCAAACAAATCAACCCCAGGACTTATTCTTTGTAAGCCTAGTATTTATTCTACTTGTTTCTTTTGCCAAATCATTAAGTTACAGGGACATAAACACTTCAGCATCAGTTGTCAAGCGATGATGGGGGGACAAACTCAGACACACAAATACATACATATACATAAATATATATACGATGGACTTCTTTCAGCTTCATTTACTAAGTCCACTCACAAGGCTTTGGTTAGCCCGAGGCTATAGTAGAAGACATTTGCACAAGGTACCATGTTATGGGATTGAATACGGAACCATGTGATTGGGAAGCAAGCTTCTTACCACACAGCCACCCCTGTGCCCTTTAATATTCTGATAAGAAAATACTGTCTCAAATCCGAGAGCTCATAGGGCCAGTTATCTGGTTTTCATGGCATATAAGTGACTGAGAACACAATATCCCCGCTGAATGGGACACCAGTCTCTCACAGGATTACTCATAACTGTGAACAATGTGAAATGAAGCGTTTTGCTCAAGAACACAATGCACCACCCATTCTGGGAATCAAAACCTTGGTCTTGCAGTTGTGGGTGCAACATCCTAATCACAAGGCCATGCACCTTTTAAACTTTACTTCTTTCCATCACTAGATCGTGGCCATGCTTGAGCAGTGCCTTGAAGAACTTTTAGTTGAATGAATCAATGCCAGTACTTATTTTTTTAAGACTAGTACTCTATTGGTCTCTTTTGCCAAACTGCTAGGTTACAGGAACGTAAGCACACCAACACCAGTTGTCAAGTGGTGGTGGGGCACAAACACAGACACAGAAATGTGCACACACACATGTGCTCACCTGCATGCACATGCACATGCATAAACACTCTCACATGCACACACAAACACAAACACACATATACATACAACAGACTTCTTTCAGTTTCTTATTTCTTTATTGCCCACAAGGGGCTAAACATAGAGGGGACAAACAAGGACAGCCAAATGGATTAAGTCGATTACATCGACTCCAGTGCGTAACTGGTACTTAATTTATCAACTCTGAAAGGATGAAAGGCAAATTTGACCTCGGCGGAATTTGAACTCAGAACGTAGTGGCAGACGAAATATGGCTAAGCATTTCGCCCGGCATGCTAACGTTTCTGCCAGCTCACCGCCTTCAGTTTCTGTCTATCAAATCCATTCACAAGACTTTGATCAGTCCATGGCACTTGCCCAAGTTGCCATGCAGTGAGACTGAATCCAGGGCCATGTGATTGAGAAGCAAGCTTCTTACCACACACCAAGGTGGTGCCTGTGCCTGTTCCTTTATTGATATTCTGATGAAGAACCAAAATCAGAATGAGGCATTGATACAGGAATTAAAGTTATTTCATGTCCCTTCACACTGCACTTGAGGAAAACAAAATATAGTAATGTTCAACCCCAGATCAGTCCTGTAGAGCAGAGGCACAATGAAAAGCATACCAACCGTGGCTACTTTCACTTTAATTTTTCAAGCTTACCATATCTCAGATTAACTCGTGCAATATCTCTTTATATTTTAAGATGTTAAGATTGGGGCTTGAGTGAGATTTGGATACGTTTACTAACAGAACAGGTAGACATTCAACAAATTAAAAGATATTGAAGATTAAAAGATTTCATGCAAGATATATAGGTTGCTATCTGTTCTAGAGGGCTTCCGTTGTCCAGCAAATATCAGCATATTTGAAATTTTACAATATATTACATGCACAGACACACACTTACATGTGACCTTGCTTTTATGCCAGTTTGATTTAAATCATTTGACAATAATGCTTTGCATTTGAGTGTGTGTGTTTCCAGGATGTGCTCTGTAAATAAGCAACATAATATGCAGTCATCATCATCATCATCGTTTAACGTCCGCTTTCCATGCTAGCATGGGTTGGACGATTTGACTGAGGACTGGTGAAACCGGATGGCAACACCAGGCTCCAATCTGATTTGGCAGAGTTTCTACAGCTGGATGCCCTTCCTAACGCCAACCACTCAGAGAGTGTAGTGGGTGCTTTTACGTGTCACCCGCATGAAGGCCAGTCAGGCGGTACTGGCAACGGCCATGCTCAAAATGGTGTATTTTATGTGCCACCCGCACAAGAGCCAGTCCAGGGGCACTGGCAACGGCACAGTATAATTATATATTTATATAAATATCTATATCTATCTATCTTTCTCTCTCTCTCTCTCTCTCTCTCTATATATATATATATATATATATATAT
>NC_068982.1:134265224-134265977 GCF_001194135.2 Octopus bimaculoides
TTCGAGCAAGATCGTTGCCAGTGCCCCTGGACTGGCTCTTGTGTGGGTGGCACATAAAATACACCATTTTGAGCGTGGCCGTTGCCAGTACCGCCTGACTGGTCTTCGTGCGGGTGACACGTAAAAGCACCCACTACACTCTCTGAGTGGTTGGCGTTAGGAAGGGCATCCAGCCGTAGAAACTCTGCCAAATCAGATTGTTGGCTGGTGTTGCCATCCGATTTCACCAGTCCTCAGTCAAATCGTCCAACCCATGCTAGCATGGAAAGCAGACATTAAACGATGATGATGATCAAAATAATGATCAAGAACAGCAGCAGCAGTAGCAACAAAAGAGAAATCATAGGTGAGAGGTGGGTCAACATACCAAGTACACTAAGAACAATGATGTTAATGGTAGCAACAGTATAAAGGACACAGATACAATAAGTGCTGTGGATAAGTCCGTATACACACACATAAGCACACATGTGAAATGCATAGACATGCATACACACAAGCATACACACGCACACACACAGAGATACAGATGCAAACACATGCACAGATAAAGAAACACACTATAGAAAGATAGAATGGACAAAGCAGAACAGATAAATACATGAGGATGGGAAGTGTTGCTGAAGAGGTCATAGATGTGTGACAAAAGATTTGTGTACAATGGGCATAAGATAAAATAAGAACAGTAATAAATGAGTGAAGAATGAATATATAGTGTGTGTTTATTTTGACATATATATATGTATATATATA
>NC_068982.1:134266085-134275720 GCF_001194135.2 Octopus bimaculoides
TATACATATATACATATATTTATATACATTCTCTTTCTGCTTATTTTCTCTTATTCCTTTCTGTTGAAAAGTGTTGGCTCAAAACGTAAAAGAATTTTTCATTTTCCCGAGTGTCAAACTAATACACCTGCTTGTTGCCCATACACCTGCCTTCGTCTTTTGTTTTTAAATAAATTTCAACTATATATATATATATATATATATATTCTTTTATGCGTTTATTCATTTACTTGTTTCAGACATTTGACTTCAGCCATGCTGGAACACCGCCTTTAGCCAAAGAAATTGATTTCCATGACAGTAGATAAATTTTTTATTCCACAACCTGGAACCATGTGGTTGGGAAGCAAGCTTCTTACCACACACCCACACTGCCCCTATTTATATATACATGTATATCTACTACATTCTTATTCTTTGTAGGCCTAGTACTTTTATTCTATCAGTCTGCTTGGCTGAACTGCTAAGTGACAGGGATGTAGACACATCAGCATCGGTTGTCAGGCAATGATTGAGGGACAAGCACAGACATGCACACACACACACACACACACACACACACACACACACACACACACACACACACACACACACACACACACATTTCTCTCTATAATCATATGCCTTCTGATCAGAATGTCCCCAGACATGTGTGACAACACAGCGAATCTCCTCAGCAGAATCAGTGAATGAAACCATGTCTATGATCTGAAGGGATGCGTAATAGGCAGTATGGATGCAGTATCCTTATACCCATCCATTGATGTTGATTTTTGCCACAGAGAAATGTGTGGAAATGATCAGTAAGAGTGACATGGAGTTTTGCAGTATTGACACAGGAGAACTGAGACTTACAAGGATTACTTAGATCAGAGGTTCTCAAACTTTTGGGGCTACCGCTCCACTCATGGCCACATAATACCCTCAGTGTCCCCACCCCTATTTTTATGCTTAAATAAATATTTCATATTTTACTAATTTATATATATTATGAATCATTTGATATTTAATATGATATTATATAATTTGTTAACAATACTATAATAATATTATAATAAATTCACAGCATCCCCCAATTCACTGCCTTCCACCCAACGCCTCCTTTTTCTCTACCGTCCCCACTCCGACACACACTGCTCCCTTAGGCACCAGTGCCCATCTCAACGCCCACCTGGGAGCAGTAGTGCCCACTTTGAGAACCTATGACTTAGATGTTAGTTGCTTAGACTTAGTTGTTTCTACCCCACTAGATTGATAAGAAGTGACCCCCTACTATAATCTCAATGGTGAAGACACCTAGAGAGGGATGGAATGGTTAGACCAGAGCTATACAAGCCTCTGAAAACTATGACCAGGTTCAAAAAATGGTCACACATGTTTTGGGTGTGAGTATCAGAGTCTCACTTAAGGACCACATATCCAGGTTTAATAGCAATACATATGCTCAAAAGGAAGGTGCAGCCATTGGTGTTAGTGTTGCTGGCAATGTGGCTAACCTATTTATGGAATGGTGCAATAGGAGACTCAAAGAGAGATTAGCAGAGAACTCCATAACCCTAAACATGTACCCTTACTATGTGGATGGTATCAACATAGTAACCAAAGCATCTACACAAGACACTATCAATGAACTAGAAACTAGCATAACAGAGAGCATCCAACAGAATTGGAAAGACACATACAACACTTCATCCACCACATGCAATTCCTTGGCTACAATCAAAGGGACAGGATTAGAGTGCACAAAGGAGCCAGGGCTAGTACAAGGCTATCATAGAGAGTGATGCAAATGGGATCTGCCTGTTATACGGAAATAAATTCTGGCTAAGGACGAGGAAAAAGACAGATAAGTCCAACTCATGGTATGACCAAAAAATACCAGAGTGTCATGTTCATTGATGCTACCCCTGGTGGTGAACTAGTATACCTTTTTAGAAAAGCTTTAGATAAGGTAAATCTACAGATTAAAGTAATAGAAAGGACAGGAACCTCCATAAAATATCTGATCTATAGAACTTACCCCTTCAATAGGTCCCCATGTACAGAGAATCCAGAGTTTAGTCTAAATTAACTCTTTTAAACAAATATCAATTTTTTAAGCAAGCAGACAATAAATAATTGCATATATGCATATGTGGTGGGGAGGACTCGGAATTTTTGTCAAGGTTTTGTTGCAGTTTCAAAGAAAGAAAATATTAAGACACAAATGAAATTTAAATGTTGCAGTGAAACTAACAGGTTTTATTTTGTGTGTGTATGTGTGTGTGTGTGTGTGTGTGTGTGTGTGTTCTTGAATGGCTTACAAACATATACACTGCAATTGTTTCTGCTAATACCATTATGCAGAAGACAGAATCGAAAAAATCTTGTGTGCAAATTTTTGTTTTCATCTTCGTTTATAGCATAGATAATTTTTCCTCTAAAATGCCATCTTCAGCCTCCAGGACACATTGGTTGGCCCAAGGCTATAATTGAAGGCACTTGCTGGCGAACAGGGGAGAGGGAGAACCAGGAAACTTCACACAATCAGATTTTTTCCTTCAAGAAAATGGATATTCTTCCCAACCACATGGTTTTGGGTTCAGTCCCACTGCATGGCACCTTGGGCAAGTGAACTTTCCATGTCCTCTCTCCTCACTTCGTTTGCCAGTGCACATTTTTTTTCATATTCATTTACTACATGCTGTTTTACACCTATTACACTATTTTTTTTTTCATTTTTGTGACCGAGTATTAACATTGAGTTTTCAGATCCTGTGAGTTTGAGTGTGTGAATTTTCCGAGTCCTCTCTCCACTCCACCCCCGTTTGCCAGCTCACATTTTTTTTTCATATTCGTTTACTACATGTTGTTTTACACCTATTGCACTTTTTCATTTTTTTTTGGTGGCCGGGTGTTGAAATTGGGTTACTGGATTGTATGAATTATTCGAGATCGCACCCACCCACCCCTTCATAAAATTTTTTTTAAATGTAGTATACTAGGTATGAAATAATGTGTAGTAAATGAATATGAACAAAAAAATTGCACCAATAAATGGGAAAGAGGTGAGAGGACTCGGAACACTCCCGATGTGAATTTTCCGAGTCATCTTCCCCTCCCGCCTCCCATTCGCCAGCACACATTTTTTTTTTCATATTCATTTACTACACGTTGTTTTATACCTATTACACTATTTTTTTTTTCATTTTTGTGATCAGGTGTTAACGTTGAATTTCTGGATCCTGTGAATTTTCCGAGTCTTCTCTAACCGCCCACCCACCCACCTTTTGCCAGCACACATTATTTTATCATATTTGTTTACTACATGTCATTTTACATCTATTATACTGTATTTTTTTCATTTTTGCAACTGGGTGTTAACATTGAGTTTTTGGATCCTGTGAGTTTGATCGTGTGAATTTTCCGAGTCCTGTCCTCAACCACCCCCCACCCTGTTTACCAGCACGCATTTTTTTTTTCATAATCATTTAGTACACATTATTTTACAACTGTTGCACCTTTTCTCTTTTTTTTTTTTTTTGGTGGCCAGGTGTCAAAGTCGGATTACTGGATCGTATGAATCATCTGAGTCCACGCCCCACCCACCCCATGTCACAAAAATTTTTTTTTTAAATAGTGTACTAGGTGTAAAATAATGTGTAGTAAATGAATATGAAAAAAAAATTGCGCCAACGAATGGGGAAGTGGTGAGAGGACTCGGAACACTCCTAATGTGAATTTTCTGAGTCATTTTCCCCACTCCTGTTCGTCAGTGCGCATTTGTTTTTCATATTCATTTGCTACAAGTTGTTTTACATCTATTACACTATTTTTTTCCTATTTTTTTGCTCGGATCAAACACTGGAAGTTAAACATAAATGTTTAATACCGTATACTTTGATTAGTATACACACTTTATTGACAAATATTTGAATGTGGATATTTTCTGGCTTATGGATTCTTAGTTGACTTAGGTTTTGTTAGTAAATGCTTAAAGGAAAATCTGGATAAACTGGGATTTTCAGAAAGAGAAACTGATTGGCTGATTTGTACATTACAAGTCCAATCTGTGAGTGGAACAGTAAAAATATACAAGACTTTTCTCAAGTTCCAAATGTGAATTTGTCTGTGTTAACTACATCCCAAAGACAGAGCCTTGTATCTTTGTTGGAAACCAGCTCACTCCTCAGTGGAAGATTTATAATTAAAAAATAGAAGAGATATACATACATACAATCATACATACATATATAATAATACTCAATTTTTCTGCTGTTTTAACAGCAATACTGCATTCAAAATATCAGTTTATTGTCTATGTAGCACAGTACCTATTCAATGCTTCTTAAAATCAAATGTAAGTTTGTTTATATACACAGGTGGTCGTCATACATATATATATGTATGGTAAAACCCAATTTTCGGATTGCAAATATCATTGAAGATCAGTAAACAATTCCTTGCAGTGTTGGATAGGTGCTTCCCTAAAACACATAAATACCATCATATCTTCAACAAGAACACAGTGAAAGTATTATATGCCCCACCCAACAACATGGAGTACTACATACACAAATACAACAATGAAAATATATACATGCAAGCAATGACCACAGACAAGGAACAAACAAACCAAAAGAACACAGGATATAAGAACAGTAACAGAAATAAACACAATAAGGATACATAGTGACCCTGACAGTTATAATAGGATTCAAACAAAATCTTTAAAAAAATCAACAAAACAGGCTATAACATCAAAAACACTTCAGACACTGCTAATCAACTGGAGCATTACAAAACAAAAACAAAAGGTCACCAGATAACTACAAAAATAACAATAGTACAATTAATTGCAGCTGTAATCGGAAATCTGCATGTCTGCTCAGGAACCAATGCATGCAAAAAACATCATATACAAATGTACAATCACCACACCACAATACAAGTATGCATACATAGGAGCTCCTAAAAACCAATTTAAGATACATTATCACAAACATATCCCCTCATTCCGAAAGGTAAGTTGGCGGCATGCAACATCACTAGCAAACCTAATATGGAGATTAAAGGAAGGTAAAATAAACTATGAAACAGAATGGTCAATAATAAAAAATGAACACCCATATAATACCGATAGATTAAATACTAGGCTTACAAAGAATAGGTCTTGGGGTTGATTTGCTCGACTAAAGGCGGTGCTCCAGCATGGCCACAGTCAAATGACTGAAACAAGTAAAAGAGTAAAAGAGAATATGCATATGCAGTACTCAAGCATTTTTCCCACATACATATATTAACTTCAAGCTCTGACACTGATATCGAGATTAATATTGTAAACCAAGTAATACTCATATGTTCAATAAACATATTTATAGCGCTGCTGGGAAAATAGATCCTTGGTTAAGCCACTAGGTTCTCTGCAAGGAGAAACAGTAGTAGTAATTGGTATGTGGATAATGTAAATGTAATCAGGCTGACCTCATTTAGATAATAATGAAAGGTTAGGCATAAGTATTAATTAACTAGTGGTCTGACACAGCATATATCAGATTAATATTATAATGTGGTTTAATTAGGGAGGTATTTATAGAATTTCATGTCACAAGTAATTATTTTTCCATAAGATCACTGAATGAAATACAATAATAGCATTAGAAAAGTTTCTTCAACCACATCACATTGGTGGAATATCATTAGCTCCAAACATAGAGTCTGCCTTGAGCCTACAGACTCATTAGGCCACAGTTTATTGGGATGTTCAAGACTAAGAGTACCAGACTCCCAACTGAATGAGACACCAGACTATCAAAGTTATCCCTAAGTACCCCTGGGATTAACTTATTTTACTACTATATTTGTTTCATGAGATGGGTGTAAAAGTAAAAGAATACCAGAAAAGGGTACAAAATTGAGGGGTAAAGATGTAAAAATTAAATTTTGGGACAAAAAATTTCTTTCACAAAAGGGAACAATCCCCCAATTCCTAGCCCTTTTCCTTTTCCATGAAGTAGTGATAGCTAATCCAAATGTTTGGTTATCTTTTATTGTTTACTTCTTTCAATCATTGGACTGTGGCCATACTGGGGCACTGCCTTGAAGAATTTTAGTCAAATGAATCGATACCAGGACTTATTTTTTAAAACCTGGTACTTATTCTACCAATCTTTTTTGCCGAGGGACTAAGTTATGGGGACATAAACACACCAACACTGGTTATCAAGTGATGGGGAGGACGAACAAATTCAAAGACGTACACACACACACAAAAATTTGTAAAACTTTCCTGAAGTTTATCATTTAAATGTATGTGACTATGTCTAGATATGCAAATATATGCATGAGAATACATACATAAAGCAAAGCATACAAATCTGCACATATACATACATAAATACATACATACATACATGCATACATACATACATGCATGCACACAGACAAAAATACCCTGGTGCTGATGTTAAAATTCCAATGACGGAGCCTTGAATCTAGGTTAGAAACCAGTCCTTTCTCTATTGGCAAGAAATCTTGAAATAAAACTGAACAATGACATACATACATACTTACATCATCATCATCGTTTAATGTCCACTTTCCATGCTAGCATGGGTTGGACGATTTGACTGAGGATTGGTGAAACCAGATGGCTACACCAGGCTCCAATCTGATCTGGCAGAGTTTCTACAGCTGGATGCCCTTCCTAACGCCAACCACTCCAAGAGTGTAGTGGGTGCTTTTACGTGCCACTGGCACGAAGGCCAGTCAGGTGGTACTGGCAACAGCCATGCTCAAAATGGTGTTTTTTACGTGCCTCCTACACAGGAGCCAGTCCAGCAGCACTGGCAACAACCTCGCTCAAATGTTTCTTCACGTGCCATTAGCACAAGTGCCAGTAAGGCGACGCTAGTAATGATCACGCTCGAATGGTACCATTTAGGTGTCACTGGCACGGAAGCCAGATAGCTGCTCTTAGCAATGGTCATGCTCAGACGGTGCTCTTAGCGCTCCACTGGCACAGGTGCCAGTCATCGAATTTGGTTCAATCACGATTTCAATTTCACTTGCCCCAATAGGTCTTCGCAAGCCGAGTTTAGTGTCCAATGAAGGAGAGGTTGGTACATACACATATAAATATGTGTGTGCATATGTGTATATATATGTATATGTGCATTAGAATACCAAATACTATAGTATTCACCTAAAGAGAAATTGAAAAAAAATGTGTGTATCAAGAGGTTAAGTCACTTGCCAAACATGCACAGCTCTGAAATATAAATGGCTGTGTGGTAAGAAGTTTGCTTCCCAACTAAATGGTTCTAGACAGTCTCACTGTGTGGCACCTTGGGCAAATGTCTTCTAATATAGCCTCAGGCTGATGAAAGTTTTGTGAGAAGATACATTGTCCCTACCACCACTTGACAACTGGTGTCTGTGTGTTTAAGTCTTCATAACTAAGTGGTCCTTCAAAAGAGACCAATAGAATAACTACCATGCTTAAAAAAAAGTACTGTGGTCAATTCATTCAACTAGAATTCCTCAACAGCACTCCAGCATGACTGCAGTCTAACAGCTGAAACAAGTAAATACATACACACAAACATACATGCATACATACATATATCTATACACATAAAAAGCCATCTAAGAATACATAAGTTAGAAAAAATAGGCACTCATATATTTATCAATAGAGGAAATATATCAATATTTAAACAATACAGTGTTATAGATCCATTTTAGCTGGTTTTACAAATTGTTTTTGTACACAAGGGTTTTAGGAAAACCATACTCTTTGTATCAGTAATTTTGATGACTGAGTGTAAAACCGGTTGGTATAATTAGCTGAACTGGATCTATTGTACTGCCTCATATAAATATTACTATACCCATTTCGTTGACAAATGTATGAGTGCATATTTTTTTCTGACATATAGATTCTTAGAAGACTTTACATATGTATGTATGTATGTTTGCATGCATGAAAGCAGCTATGTATTTATATTTCAGAGTTTTACTTGTTTGGCAAGTGACCTGATCTGGGATAATGTGTGTTGTAACCTTATAAGTGGAGCAATCGTATTATGAAAGACTTTGTCATTTTAAGATCACACGAAAATCTCTTACTTTTAGTTATATTCAGTTCTTAGCAGTATCACCTTATACATGTTCAGCTTGGTTGCTGATGTTTAATTTCATAATTCAACAACTGTATGAAAGTGTATCAATGATTAAGTTGCAGAAGCACAACAAAACATTTTGATACTTCACTAAAGATGTTATTATTAATAAATGAGGAGTCAGGAATCATCTAGTTTAATGGTCAGAACACTTAGTTAGTATCTGAGAGATACAGGGTTTGTAGCCACTTTTTGGCAACATTTGAAAAAAAAAAAAGGCGGTGAGCTGGCAGAATCGTTAGCACTCTGGGCAAAATGCTTAGTGGTTTTCTGTCTGTCTTTACGTTCTGAGTTCAAATTCTGCCAAGGTTGACTTTGCCTTTCATCCTTCCAGAGTCAACAAAATAAATATCAGTTACGCACGGGAGTCAATGTGATCGACTTCTTTCCTCCCCTCAAATTTCAGGTTTTGTACCTATAGTAGAGAGCATCATTAATAAATGAATAAAAGTGAATGTAAGTGTTTTCATGCATCTTTTTTGTTTATATTTAATGGACTAACAGAACTTTTTAATGGTGTAATTGTTTCATGCATCTCTGTCTATGTAAGTGTCTGTCACTGAGTTTGTTTGTTGGCTCCATGAGACTGTACATATATTATATTCACATACACAAATATCTGCATGCATACCTACACACCTATATAGCATAAAAGTATTTGTTCGAAGTGATAAAAGCAGTATTAGTAAAAATATCATGTTCTGTATATCTTACTTTGTGTGAATATATTTTAGAAAGACACAAAACTGCAGTATTTGTCTCAAGAAAGCATCTCATAAAGACATGAAGTGTTAAAAAGAAGTTTTGTGGCTTTCTACAGTGTATCTGCATTAAGTAAGATATACAGAATGCTGACCAAATCGGCAGTGGAGTAGGATGCTCTGAGAGCTACTAGAATAAGAATGGGCAGGACAAAGTTCAAAGAGCTACTACTTTTGTTAGTAACGAAAGGCCTCTCCCTCAGAGTGAAAGGCAGATTGTATGATGCCTGTGTGTAAGCAGCCATGCTACAATGGCAGTGAAACATGGGCTGTAACTGCAGAGGAGATGTGAAGGCTTGAAAGAAATGAAGCTTGTAATGGATATGCAATGTCAGTGTGCATGTACAACAGACTATAAGTGTCTTAAAAGAAAAATTGGGCATAAGAAGCATCAGATGTAGTGTGCAATAGAGAAGACAGCTCATGTGATGCATATGGATGAGGACAGTTGTATAAAGGAATACCAGTCTCTAACTGTGGGGGGAACCCGTGAAAAGGAAGACCCAGGAAGATATGGGATAAGGTGTTGAAATATGATCTTCAAATATTGAATCCCATGGAGGAGATGACAAGTGACTGAGACATTTGGTGACTTGATGTGCTTCTGGAGACATGTTCAGCTAAGTGCCATTGATATATAAAAGGCACCCACACTGGTGACAAGTAAAAGGCACCCGTGCCAGTGACACATTAAAGGCACCTGTGCCACTGA
>NC_068982.1:134275730-134279619 GCF_001194135.2 Octopus bimaculoides
GACACATTAAAGGCACCTGTGCCACTGACACATAAGAGGTACTCACTACACTCTGTGGAGTGGTTGGCATTAGGAAGGGCATCCGGCCATAGAAACCAAGTCAAAACAGACTGGAACCTGGTGCAGCTCTCTAGCTTACCAGTTCCAGTCAAGCTGTTCAACCCATGCCAGCATGGAAAACAGATGCTAAATGATGATGATGATAATGGCATGGATATACATATGCATGCACATATACAGGTTTAGCCAAAAGTCACCCAACAGTAAATCAAAATTCTATAAATACTATCTTTAATTCTGTATTGACTAGAATGGAAAAATGTGTTGCTTAAAAAGGACTTCAGTTTGAACAATTCCCATGATGTTTCATATTTAGATGCTTTTAGTAAATTCATTCAGTTGTTAAACATAAATAAATCTCGGAATTAAATGGTTTTGATTTACTGTCAGGTGACTTTTGGCCAACCCTGTACATATATACATGCATACATACATGCTGTCTTTTGACTTGTTAGTGAATATAATCACCTCTTCCCTAAAATTACAGATGTAGTTCCTCCATGATGACTCTAATTCTGTTAAAGATATTCAACAGTATAGCTAGACCAAGACTCTCCCAGACTCCAATGGCATTTCAATACATAAGTGTGTGTGTGCGTAGACACACACACACACACACACACACACACACAAGACTTTGTACATAATAAATCTGGTGATAAAGTGAAATTACACTCATCTGATTATGTTTTAAAATTGATACTTAAGTAGATAGATATTTATTAGTTTTTTCATGGCAAAATTAAACATGCACTCTACTGAGTAATCCTTCATTTTCAAGTTAAATTGTTTTTATATATAACTTGACTCAAAAGCAGACATTAATATAGATAGATAGACAGACAGATAGATAGATAGATAGATAGATAGATAGATAGATAGATAGATAGATAGATAGATAGATAGATAGATAGATATTAAACAGGCGATAAACATGCTTCAAATTTATCTCATGAGCCAAAGTACTGCCTCTAAATAAGTAATAAAAGTTGCCTAGAAACCAAACATTTTCAGCTGTTTTCCTCTCTCTTTCTGTAACTCATACTTTATCAGTACCTGTTCAACTCTTTCACACATTATATATTTGCATAAATTATAACAAATACAAATATATTTCATCATATTTTATGGGTATGCTTGTATACATACATACATACATACATACATGCATGCATGCATGCATACATGCCTACATACATACGTACATACATACAAATGCAGGCATGCACACATGTGCACGTGTATACACACACGCACACACACACACAAACTTATGTATGTTTTGCAAGATTCTTGATGTGAAATTGTGTGTTGAAACGGATATTGTTATATTTGGCGGGTGGTCATTTTGCCAATAAATACATCATCCATGCCCATACTAAAGGCATAAACATACACACGGATGCAAATGCAGATGTAAATACGGTAAATATTTCATAAAAGACCTGTTCATAACCTCGGTGTGAAATAGTTTTTTTCCATAGGTTTCTTTCAATGGCATTCAACATATCTCACCTCCAAAGATTTAGCTGCTATTTCTAGCACACTCTGCTACCACATAACAGCTATTTGTAATAAAGGATCCGAAATACTTATTACATGGTAGCAAGAAATAATAGACAAATCTTTCCTTTTCTCAGGATAGAAGCCGTTTACGCGTGATTTTAATGTCACATTCGTTGAAAGCATGTGAAATAACCTGGAAACGAAAAAAACCCATGAAACAAAACTCCATTGCTGGGAAAGTCAGACTTTCCTGGTACGTTGAATTATTAGAGACCCAATGGATCACAGGTAGTCTAGTGTATGTATATATATATATATATATGCTTATGTATATGAATATTTATGTGTGTGTGTGTGTGTGTGTGTACTTATAAAACTTCTAGTTTTCACTAGATTCACTTTGAAGCTTCTGTATTCAAGGCTTTGCGTCCATATTTGGAAATCATTCTGACATCTTCAACAGATTCAACTATGAGAAATAGGTTATCAGTGCAAAGGAGTTCCCAAGGAGAACCGGTCTTAAACCACTTCTCTTATGACATGGACAACAATAAACAGGCGGGAGCATATTTGCACTCACATGCACACTCACACAAGCACACACACACACACACGTGTGTGTGTGTGTGTATTTATAGATACACACACACACATACATACATACATACATACATACATACATATATACATACATACGTGGCGTAGCTGTGTGGTAAGTAGTTTGCTTCCCAACCACATGGTTCTAGATTCAGTCCCACTGCGTGACACCCTGGGCAAGTGTCTTCTACTATAGCTTCAGTCCAACCAAAGCCTAGTGAGTGGATTTGGTAGACGGAAACTGAAAGAAGCCCATCATATATATGTATATATGCGTATATCTGTGTGTGTGAATGTGTGTGTGTCTTTGTGTCTTGTTTGACCCCCACTACCACTTGACAACCGACATTGGTGTGTTTTGCCCCTATAACTTAGCAGTTCAGCAAAGGGACTAATGCAAAAAGTACTAGGTTTTAAAAAAAGAAAAAAGGTCCTGGGGTTGATTTGCTCAACTAACATCCTTCACAGCAGTGCTCCAGCATGGCTGCAATTGAGTGACTGAAACAAGTTAAAAGTAAAAAAAGTACATACATGGATGTTCTTTTCGACTCTTGGCTCAAGGCCCGAAATTTTGAGGGAGGGTGCCAGTCGATTAGATCGACCCTAGTATGCTTCTGGTACTTAATTTATCGACCCCAAAAGGATGAAAGGCAAAGTCGACGTCAGTGGAATTTGAACTCAGAACGTGAAGAATGACGAAATATCGCTAAGCATTTTGCCCGGCATGCTAACATTTCTGCCAGCTTGCTGCCTGTATGCTGTGTGTGTGCTATTTCTTTACTGCCCACAAGGGACTACACACAGAGGGGACAAACAAGGACAGGCAAACAGATTAACTCAATTATATCGACCCTAGTGCGTAACTGGTACTTATTTAATCGACCCTGAAAGGATGAAAGGCAGAGTCCACCTTGGCGGAATTTGAACTCAGAACATAGTGGCAGACGAAATACCGCTAAGCATTTCGCCCGGCGTGCTAACATTTCTGCCAGCTCGCCTTGTGTGTGTGTGTGTGTGTGTGTGTGTGTGTGTGTGTGTGTGTGTGTGTGTGTGTGTGTGTGTGTGTATGTGTGTGTGTGTGTGTGTGTGTTGTGTGTCTGTGTGTCTGTGTGTGTGTAATGTATGTGTGTGTGTGAGAAAAGGTTGAATTCTATTTCATTCTTTACTTTATATTTCATTGGTAGCTTACTGGTGTAAGAATTTTGCAAATATGAAAATCCTATAAGTATAAGGTGTGTTATGAGAATTTATAGAACAAGTATCCTATAGAAACTCAACAAACAGTTAAAGATGAAGAAGAGAAGACGTTAAAAGTATGTTGAGTTTCTATAGGATACTTGTTCTATAAATTCTCATAACACACCTTTATATAGGGCTTTCCTATAAGTAGGTTATCTCCCTTGGTTAGGCGGCGCTCCATGTAGATAATTAAACTTCCGGAGGCTACCCACGCCATTGTTATTGTTTTACGTCTTATCATGGATATAAAGCAGCTTGATGATTCAGCTATCGAAGTACTTACTGTGCCTGAGTTAAAGAAATATTTAAGATTATATGGACAGTATGTTACTGGAAGAAAGGCGGACTTGACTGAAAGGTTGAAAGGAATAAAAATTCTGTCGATGAAGAATGTCAACAAAGTAAATTCATCGGACGATAAGTCTGAAGTATCGGACGATAAGTCTGAAGTATCGGACGATACTTCAGACAGGAATAAGCAGAAGCT
>NC_068982.1:134280098-134287836 GCF_001194135.2 Octopus bimaculoides
GGACAAACACAGACACACAAACATACACACACACACACACATATATGCATATATACAACGGGCTTCTTTCAGTTTTCATCTACCAAATCCACTCACAAAGCTTTGGTCGGCCCGAGGCTATAGTTGAAGACACTTGCCTAAGGTGTCACACAATGGGACTGAACCTGGAACCATGTGGTTGGTAAGCAAACTACTTACCACACAGCCATTCCTATGCCTATATATATTATTTACATTATTTACATTTGATGGATATTTGTCCTCATCTTGTTTGTTGTTAACACAATGTTTCAGCTGATATACTCTCCAGCCTTCATCAGGTGTCTTGGGGAAATTTCTTATTCCTAAGGTATTTTTTTATGATGTTGTTGTTATTATTATCATTATTATTATTATTATTATTATGGTCAGTGCCTGGAATTGAACTCGGAATCTTGGGTTTAGTAGCCCATGCTCTTAACCACTACGCCATATGCCCGTGGGCATATGTAAGTATATGAGGGGTTGCTGAAAAGTTCCTGGGCTTGAGTAAAAAAATCTGCAGGAGGATCATTTAATTATAATTTTATTCAACATATTCTCTTCTCAGATTCATACACGTATTGCAGCAGCCCGTCACTTTTTCTAAGACCTGTAAAAGAACTCACAAGGTAGGGCTTACAACCAAGCCTTTCATGATAACCTTAACCCTTCAGCATTTAAATTTCTTTGACAACTTTATTGCTTATTTATTCAGATCGTTTTGATATAAACAAGTATTATTATCTTGTAGCTTCAATATCACAATGATATGATTGTATAAATTTGTTTATGCATTTATTATATCAGATATAAAGCAACAAATACAGTCATCACTAAAGTGACAGAGGGTATTAGTGAGCAGCAGTAAGAGTCAAAACAACTCTTAGCCACATGAGAGCACTTTTCTAATGACTGACATGGGAGACATATAATATATCATCATCATCATCATCATTGTTTAACGTCCGCTTTCCATGCTAGCATGGGTTGGACGATTTGACTGAGGACTGGCGAACAAGATGGCTGCACCAGGCTCCAATCTGATCTTGCAGAGTTTTTACAGCCGGATGCCTTTCCTAACACCAACCACTCTGAGAGTGTAGTGGGTGCTTTTACGTGCCACCTGCACGAGGGCCAGTCAGGCGGTACTAGCAACGGCCACGCTCAAATGGTGTTTTTATGTGCCACCTACGCAAGAGTCAGTCCAGCGGCACTGGCAACGACCTCGTTTGAATGTTTTGTTCATGTGCCACCGGCACAAGTTCCAGTAAGGCGACGCTGGTAACAATCACATTCAAATGGTGCTTTTTACATGCCACCGACACAGAAGCCAGACCGCTGCTCTGGCAGTGATCCCGCTCGGATGGTGCTGTTAGTGCGCCACTGGCATGGGTGCCAGTCATCGAATTTGGTTCAGTTTCGATTTCACTTGCCCCAACAGGTCTTCACAAGCAGAATTTAGTATCCAATGAAGGAAGGTTGGCATGGGTGCCAGTCGTTGAATTTGGTTCGATTTCAATTTCACTTGCCTCAACAGACACACACACACATGTGAATTGGTATATGAGTATGTATGTTTGTGTGTGCATAATGTACTCTTCTGTTGATGGTGCAGAAGGAGCATCCAGTTTTCAACTCAAGGATCTATTTATTGAATTAACTTGTAATTCTACAGACTTGTGTTTCACATAGCCTTAATATTTCAGGATGAAATAATGTATGACAATGCAGAACCTATGAATTGGTAGACACAGGATTACAGACCTGTGTCTACCAGACAAGCTTCTCAAAGTTGCTGAAAGTGTGTATACATACATATATGATGGAAGTCAATTCATGGTCAACTAAGACCACTTCCTAAACTTAGTAAGTCCTTGTAAACATTTCTAAGGGTCCAAAAACTTCTTGTGCTTAAATTTGCTTTGAGCGGATAAAGCCTTGCACATCATTGAACCCACTTTTCAGTGAATCAGCTTTAAAACCAATGGCAACAACAGTTTGAGTTAATCAGAAACCAACTGCACTTTCAGTTTTTATACAAGTTTACCTACTTCTTGAAGGAAGTTCAAATGAGAACGAGAGGTCCTTCACTCCAAGTGGCTCATATGCTTCTGAGATGGTGGGTATAACTTAAAGGAACAGGAAAACAAAACCAAAGCAGGACAAGCTTATCAGATCATTTAAAATATATTAATTAATGTTTTAATTAATGTAGAAGTGAATCAAAGTAACAAAAAGTAAAAGTAAGCATAAATCAATTCACCTCTAATTAAAACATTAATTCCCCTCCGTAATTAATTAAAATATTTTAAATGGTCTGATAAGCTTGTCGGCCGTTGCCAGTACTGCCTGACTGGTCTTTGTAGGATTTTCGAGCGAGATTGTTGCCAGTGCCCCTGGACTGGCTCTTGTGCGGGTGGCACATAAAATACACCATTTTGAGCGTGGCCGTTGCCAGTACCGCCTGACTGGCCTTCGTGCAGGTGACACGTAAAAGCACCTACTACACTCTCTGAGTGGTTAGCGTTAGGAAGGGCATCCAGCTGTAGAAACTCTGCCAAATCAGATTGGAGCCTGGTGTTGCCATCCGGTTTCACCAGTCCTCAGTCAAATCGTCCAAACCATGCTAGCATGGAAAGCAGACGTTAAACGATGATGATGATGTTGATATATATATATATATATATATATATATATATATATATATATATATATATATATATCATCAACATCATCATCAACATAATCGTTTAATGTCCACCTTCCACGATGGCATGGGTTGGATGGTTTGACAGGAGCTTGCTAAGCAGGACCCTACACCAGACTTCCATGTCTGCTTTGGCACAGTTTTTACAGTTGGATGCCTTTCCTGACTCCAACCACCCATAGACGTGGTTATTGGGTAAAAAGTTTACTTCCCAATTTCATAGTTTGAGTTCAATCCGCTATGTGTCATCTTGGGTAAGTGTCTTCAACAGTAGTTTTAGGTTGACCAAAGACACATAGAAGATGGAACTTTGAACTATTTAAAATTTAGTTTAAAATGAAGATTGTGTGTGTGTGTGTGTGTGTCTGTGTTACTGTCTCCTTGTCTTGACATTGTGTGATAGTTGTAAAAGAATGTCATTGCCATGCAAGTGATGTGTTTCATTTCCAATCTTCCATGAAAACATGTCTGGTCATGGGGATATATTACCTTACTCAGAAACAGGTGAGGGTTAATGACAGGAAAGGCATCTAGCCATAAAAAAAATCTATCTCCAACAAATTCTGTCTCAATCATGCTGACATGAAAAAGTTGACTTTAAAACAATGATAATGATATATATATATATACATACATACATACATACATATATATATATATATATATATATATATATATGTGTGTGTGTGTGTGCGTGTGCATGTGTGTGTTGTATGTGTGCATATGTATGTGTGCATGTGTGTGTTGTATGTGTGCATGTGTATGTGTGCGTGTGTGTGTGTGCATGTGTGTACAGAGATATATAAACAGTGTAGAAGTTTGACAGGCAGACTATGGACCATATTTATACTTCAAAGGTCTGGCTTTGTTACATTGTGTGATACTGATTCTATTTAAAACATCACTTTGGACACATGATACACGGTACACATGGCTGACAAATTCTCAGCCTCTCCACATAATAATTCAGTGAAGATCATTCACAATAGCTGAGTCCATCACACACATGCACATGTGCATACACACACATGCACATGTGCATACACACACACAAACACAGACATACACAAATATACATACATACAAACATACATACATACATACATATATGCATGCAATTATATATATATATATATATATATATTTTGATCATATCAAAGGAGTTTAAGACCAGTTCTTCCTGGGAACTCCTTTGCGCTGATGGCCTAGTTCTCATAGTTGAATCTCTTGATTTATAAATAATTTCAAAATAGGGAAGCAAAGGCAAGAGTACAGAGGTCTCAAAGTTAATACATGTACTTATTTTTAAGCCTTTGCTCCCTATGGAGCTGTTATTGCATCTAGGCTGTCTTTTCAGGATACTCCCTTAGTATGGGAAACACCATATGTTTCCCCAAGGGAAGGCCTTCCTCTCCCAGCTTTTGTTGATTTTAGATTGTCGTTGATGCTTTCTAGGTAGGGGTGTTAGCCTGACACAAACACATTTTTACCTCTGGGAAAAGGTGGTCAATATTAATCTGGCTTCTACTCTTTGGCCTGTCCAGTGTGGAAGGCCCTACCACATAAGATCATCATCATTATCATTGTTTAATGTCCAGCTGCTCTTCTCACATGGGTTGGATGTTTCGACAGAATCTGAGAGCCTGGAAGACTGTGCTTGGCTTGAATGTCTACTTTAGCAAGATTTTTATGACTGGATACCATTCTTAGAGTATGTGGAGGTGGATGGCTTAGTGGTTAGAGTGTTGGACTCATGATCATAAGGATGTGATTTCAATTCCTGGAGTTGCTCCATCCACTCAGATGGTAAAAAAACGAGTAATCCTGCAATGGACCAGCGTCCTGTCCAGGGAGGAATTTAGGATCTAGTGTGTTTTTTCATTTGCAAAATGTGCATTTTTTTTAAAAGGAAGTAAAAAATTTGAAAATCAGCAATAATAATGTAGTTTTCCAGTTTCATTGTTATAAAGGTATGATGTTGTGGAGAAAAAAAAATTGGAGGAAAGAGTTACAGAGGTTTAAAGATTGGAAAAACTCTGTGTTTTTAGCCAATAGTGAGACAGAATCTCATAGTGTGAAGAACCAAGTGTGAAAAATCAACATAGACAACAGCAGCACAGACAACAGTGAACCACAACACAGCGTGCCCACTACTGGGGCACTGCACACATCCTACGCAAAACACTTTTAATACAGTGACCATAAGAGCATCACAGCAAACCACAGCACATATCCAAGGCACACAGAGCTGCGCTCGGTAGTGAAGTGAAAGCACGTTATAAAAATAAAACTACTGAATAATAATAATAATAATAATGATAATAATAATAATAATAATAATAATAATAATAATAGACCAGACTGGGATATGCCAATACACACAGATAGAGAAATCAAGGCTTATAGACCAGATATAGTTGCCAAAGAACACCAAAAAAAAAAAACGCCTTCTAATCGATGTATCAATACAAACAGATGACAATGTATCTCTAAAAGAAATGGAGAAACTCTCAAAATACAAAGATCTGGAAATATGGGTAACCTGAATGTGGAGCCTAAAACCAGAAACAATCCCTATGATAATAGGTGCATTAGATATGATTAAAAAACACTCAGACAAATACATAGCCAAAACACCAGGACTTATGAATGTATATAACATACAGAAAATAGCACTACTAGGTACCATGCTCATCCTGTGTAAAGCTCTTTCAATACAGTGAAAATAAGAGCACCGCAACAAAACACAGCACATACCCAAGGCACTCAGAGCTTCACTCAGTAGTGCAGTGAAAGCACAAGATGAAAATAAGACAACTGAATAATAGTAATAATGGTTTCAAGTTTTGGCACAAAGCCAGCAATTTTGAGGGAGGAGATAAGTTGACTGCATTCAACTGGTACTTATTGACCTCTTAAAGATGAAAGGCAAAGTCAACCTAAACAGAATTTGAACTCAGATCACAACAATGGACGAAATGCCACTATGGATTTCGCCTGGCTTGCTAATGATTCACCTTTTTTGAAATTTTGTATGAGAGGGCAAGTCAGTTATATTGACCCCAGTACTTGACTGGTACTTTATTTCATCAACCCTGAAAGGATGAAAGGCAAAGTCAACCTCAGTGGAAAATGAACTCAAACAACTAATAAAGTAAGTTAGAAAACACTGACTTACAAAAGCTGGAGCTATAATTTATTTACAAATACCATAGAAAATGATCAATGCTTACAGAGGTAACAGGTATTATTATATGATTCAAAGGTGGCAAACTGGCAGAAATGTTAGCACACTGGGTGAAATGCTTAGCAGTATTTCATCTGTCTTTACGTTCTGAGTTCAACTTTGCCTTTCATCCTATCGGGGTTGATAAATTAAGTACCAGTTGCGTACCGGGGTCGATCTACACCAGGCTCCAATCTGATCTGGCAGAGTTTCTACAGCTGGATGCTCTTCCTAACGCCAATCCCTCCAAGAGTGTAGTGGGTGCTTTTACATGCTACCGGCACAAAGGCCAGTCAGGCGGTACTGGCAATGGCCACACTCATATATGTTAAGTAGCACATGTTTAGGGAAATAATTTTCTCTCTAAGATTCAAACAATACTGGGAATTCACACACAGGTTAACCCTTTAGCATTCAGATTACTTTATCAAATGAAATGCTTATTAATTCACAATATTTAGAATTAATCATACACAATTTCATAGCTTCAAGATGTCAATGATGTGATTATTTATTTTTAGAATGATATTGTAGGGTTGGTGTGAGATCCCAAATCTGGCTTGTTTGAACATAGATAGAGGAAATAGAAGATTTTGGCTGGATTAAATACTGAATGGTCAAATCAATATATGGTTTCTACTTAAGATTCTTATTGACAAAGATTTCTGGCAATTTTAAATAATCAGCATTTTCTTTTATGCTATTGTGAAATTCAAACTTTCTCATTGAGCTCAAAGGCGTGTGTTTTATCATAAAGATGACTAAGCATATGAATTTCAATTTTGAGATATGAGAAAGAAAGCTTATTTCCTGTTTAAAAGTTCATTATTTATACTTTTTGCATTTGCTTTATTTAGTTCTAAAAGCATAGCAGAATTAATCAGTGATGTGTTTATATTATTGCTATTATTACTGAGCTGGCAGAATCATTAGCATGTCAGGCGAAACGCTTAGCAATATTTCGTCTGCCACTACATTCTGACTTCAAATTCTGTCGAGGTCAACTTTGCCTTTCATCCTTTTGGGGTCAATAAATTAAGTACCAGTTGAATATGGAGGTCAATGTAGTCGACACATCCCCTCCCCCAAAATGGTTGCACTTGTGGTAAAATTTGAAGCCATTACTAAAATTTGAAGCCATGACTGTTCATGGCTTTGGTATGATTTGATAAGCTTTCTCCATACTGATGAGTTTTTGCTGGTGTTTGCCTTTTATTATGATCAATTCCTTTCCTTCATTTTCCTTTTAGCAGTATCTTTGAATCACAATTGTCCACAGTTCCTTTTCCCCTTTCATTATTTGGAGTAAAGGAGTTGTCTGCTGTTGTCTATCCTATGTTTGTGTCCCAACCAATGTAAACTTTTTAGTTGAATGTTGGTTATACATCTTTAGATGTATACCTGACTTTCCTACTATAAAATTATAGAAATATAACGGAACGCTGAACTCCAGACTATCAACTTAAACAACACTTTATTCAGGTGGTAAATATATACATCTTTAATTCTTGTTGTTACAGCTTCCGTGTGTATGTATGAGCATAGTTGTTGGGACGTTGTTCTGTAGTTGTAAGCGAGCTGTCGAGTGTAAGTCCGAAAGATGTAGAGAGACAGCTTAACACGTAAAGAGACTGTCTCCAGGTTGGAGTATTAGAGACACTCTTGACACGTCCGTGCTCATGGTCGGCCGACCACAAAAGAGAAAGATTAAAGCGGGAACGCTTGCTTGTTTAATTCCACGCATGCGTGAGACTACGCATGCGCACGGCGTTACTACAACTTCA
>NC_068982.1:134289139-134291044 GCF_001194135.2 Octopus bimaculoides
TGGTTATACATCTTTAGATGTATACCTGACTTTCCTACTATAAAATTATAGAAATATAACGGAACGCTGAACTCCAGACTATCAACTTAAACAACACTTTATTCAGGTGGTAAATATATACATCTTTAATTCTTGTTGTTACAGCTTCTGTGTGTATGTATGAGCATAGTTGTTGGGACGTTGTTCTGTAGTTGTAAGCGAGCTGTCGAGTGTAAGTCCGAAAGATGTAGAGAGACAGCTTAACACGTAAAGAGACTGTCTCCAGGTTGGAGTATTAGAGACACTCTTGACACGTCCGTGCTCATGGTCGGCCGA
Source organism: Octopus bimaculoides (assembly GCF_001194135.2). NCBI lineage: Eukaryota > Metazoa > Mollusca > Cephalopoda > Octopoda > Octopodidae > Octopus > Octopus bimaculoides. Next base: position 134,289,455 of record NC_068982.1, read on the forward strand.
CCACAAAAGAGAAAGATTAAAGCGGGAACGCTTGCTTGTTTAATTCCACGCATGCGTGAGACTACGCATGCGCACGGCGTTACTACAACTTCAATCAATGAGGATATCCATCATAGCAAGCAGACCAGCATGCTAGTGGATCTCTTCATTTCTAATTTTGTCAAACAGTGATGTTCATATTCTCTCAAGGCTGTCTCATTGTGTATGCATGTAACTTGTCGACTTGAGCTTTATAGACTGTTCAGCACTATGCAGCAGAGAAGAAAGCATTGTAGCACGGTGCATGGTATACTCTACATTTGATCTGTGTCATATATATATATAGAATAAAATCAAATAATTTTGAGGTCATGGACATGTAGCTTATATAACTATTAAACAAAAGGATCCTAGAATGTATTCTTTGAGAACATTAGTGTTGGGAAGTAGATGAGGGGATATTTTACAGTTATATACCAGAAATTGATACCAGTTAGGGATGTAAAAGTAGAAAATTTGATGAGTCTGATGTTTTTTTCTGTAATCAGGCAGATTAGTGCTAAAGTTAGCTTTATTTCTCCTTTGCCATACTACTAAGTTACTGGGATGTAAACAAACCAACACTGGTTGTCAAGGTGGAGGTGATAAAAGCAAACAAAAAGTCATGCACAACACACACACACACACACATATACATTCATCCGTCTGTATGTATATACATATATGCATATCAACATTTGTACATACATGCATACATCTATACATACATACATACATACATACATATGTACGTACGTACATACATACATACGTATGTACGTACGTACATACATACATACATACATATATACATACATGCATGCATGCAGTTACAAAGTGCACTTCTTAACCACATAACAATGCCTGCATCTAATGGTGATTATTTAATTTCATTTGAATTGTCACAGTTTTTATTTGTTCCGACTTATCAAATTTTAAAAAAACCAAAAAACATTGTGAAATAAATCATGTGACCAACAAAATATTTGAGTGAAATTCCTAAAATAAGCAATTTAATAGACTGGAAATTTTATAAGAAAATCAGTTAGTAACAATATTTTGAGAACACAAACTATTATTCATTAAATGTAACAGTAATCAGTCACAAATTCATTGTTCTCAATCTGAAGTTGATCGCTGTCAAAATCACCCGTGCATACAAGCTCACTACCTTCTCACTTTATATTTTCATTAAATAATTATGAAGCAATTCATGCATACCTTGTGGATCATATGGTGGACAACAAAAATTACTTTGAGCTACTGCTTTCTCTTTTCTCCTTTTCTTTTTTCAGAATGTTAGTTGTGATTTCACAAATGTATCATTCAGAATGAGAGCATTTAAGCTTCAGGTCCTCAACATTAAAACTGTTCTTAATATAGAAAATTAGGCTACCATGTTTGTTTTGGTTTCTAACAGCTTGACTGTGGGAAACAGCTATAGCTGTCTATTTTTAGATTATTATCCTCAAAATCTTCAGGTATGTAGCATTCCAGAGAGTACATTAAAATTTATTTTAAAACAAAAAATTGATGTGTGTGTGTGTGTCTGCTTCTTCCTTTCCTACTTTT
>NC_068982.1:134291174-134291822 GCF_001194135.2 Octopus bimaculoides
TGTGTGTGTGTGTGTGTTGCTCAATACCACACAGATGAGAAAGCAATGCTCAATACATTAAAATTGAAGCTGAGGGTTTGTCTCAGGACTTGAGTTTCATATTACTGCAACCCTCAGGTAAAACAATCCTCTGAGTTTTACCTGAAGATCACAGTGGCATGAAACTTAAGTTGCAAGACAAACTTTCTGCTTAATTACATATATGTATATATATTTCGCTTTTATATTATACTATGGAAGACAGCAGGGAATATGATTTTTGTATGACTTAATGGATTGGTCACTGTTTATTTATTGGTTGTAATTTACTTATTGAATTTATTTACTGATATGGTTGAACATAGGGTAAATGTGTTTAAAAGTTGTGGTTTCTTTGATACGTTTGTTCCCAAACAACACTTATTTTAGTGCTGTTGACACCACCAGATTGAATGGTATTGCCCAGGTGTCGAAACCATAATGATATCCATGGGGCAGCTGATGATGAAAGATTGTTGGATTGTTGGTTTGGCTAATTTTGTATATGTGGAACAGTATTAGAACACATCCTTTTGATTATCATCATCATCATCATCATCATCATCATCATCATCATCGTTTAACGTCCGCTTTCCATGCTAGCATGGGTTGGATGATTTGACTGAGGAC
>NC_068982.1:134291832-134292636 GCF_001194135.2 Octopus bimaculoides
GTCCGCTTTCCATGCTAGCATGGGTTGGATGATTTGACTGAGGACTGGCAAGCCAGAAGGCTGCACCAGGTTCCAATCTGATCTGGCAGAGTTTTTACAGCTCAAAGCCCTTCCTAACATCAACCACTCCGAGAGTGTAGTGGGTGCTTTTACGTGCCACAAGCACGAGGGCCAGTCACATGGTACTGGCAATGGCCACACTCAAAAAGGTGTTTTTTACGTGCCACCTGCACGGAAGCCAGTCCAGCGGCACTGGCAACGACCTCGCTCAAATGATTTTCTAATGTGCCACCAGCACAAGTGCCAGAAGGCGACCCTGGTCACCCAGGGATCTAAGTGTAGGAAGTTTGTAAGCTTCAAGCAGTCCATGGTAAGTACAAGAAACAACGTTCAAGAACAATGATAATTTCTTAATGTCAAAGGTTGTAAGCTTTTCTCAAATCGAAGTTTGATAAGCTGAAAAAACTTTTTATACCACAAGGTTAGCAACTTGAGTTGCCATGATCACGAATAAAAATCCAAGTTGAAGGAGTGGAACAGGTAAAATCGAGGCTACATATGTTTCCTAGGTAGCAGATCCTCTGATGAAATAATTACTCATTGAGGGGTGTTAAGCTAGGTTCTAACCAGGTCAAAGATACTTAATTATATGAAGGTTACATTATCATGAAGGAATCCCAAGTTAACTCACTGAAGACATCTTCATATAATTAAAGTATCTTTGGCCTGCTGAGTGGATATCTGAGAACCCCTCATTGAGTATTACTTCAAAGGATTTGCTTGCTAGGAAACATATGTAGCCTG
>NC_068982.1:134292809-134295310 GCF_001194135.2 Octopus bimaculoides
ATATATATATATATAACCATTTAAGCATGGTTGATGTCAGTACCGCCTGACTGGCCTTCGTGCCAGTGGCACGTAAAATGCACCCACTGCACTCTCAGAGTGGTTGGCATTAGAAAGGGCATCCAGCTGTAGAAACTTTGCCTGATGCAGCCTCCTGGCTTGTCAGTCCTCAGTCAAATCGTCCAACCCATGCCAGCATGGAAAACAGACGTTAAACGATGATGATGATGATGATGATGATTTATACACATATATATATATATATATATATATATATATATATATCCTCGTGATACCGCAATTTATTTTTAAAGGTGGTGCTCCAACATGGCCGCAGTCTAATGACTGAAACAAATAAAAAAATATATAAATATATATATACACTATGAGGATATTTAAACCTCTTATAGGGGATAGTTTTATCCAAGACACCCTGGTTTGATATGTTTTATTTTGAAGAGATATTTCTGTTGGGGTACTTCAATTGATCAAAATGTAAACTTTGTAATGTCCATTTTGCTCTGAATATCCTACACCCAGGGCTCTCAAAATGTAAACTTATATCATAATATATGTTTTGTAATTTAAATTGGGTGTGAAATGAAATAATTGTAGGCAATATTAAATAATAAATTAATTTATATCCATTGAATTTCTCCATTTTAAAACTTATTAACACTCTGTTTAACCCCAAATGTAAAACCAATTGGTAAGATCAGCCATGATGGATATATAATACTGTGCACCTGGATTAATATACTCACTCTACTGACAGATGTACAAATCCATATTTTCCTGACTCAAGGACTCTTAGATGGTTAACACACACACACACACATGCACACACACATGAGTATGTACATGTACTTATGTATGTATATATGTATGTATGTAGGTATGTATGTACATATGTATCTATGTACATATGTATCTATGTACATATGTATGTATGCACAAGGTATCCCAAGAAAAATGTATCTATTCTTTAACCCCTGATAGCTCATTTAATTTTCAAGTTTTCGTTTCTTATAGATGAAACTTATTAGAAATAATGAAGGGAGCCAAACTAAATTTGAATAAAGGAAATTTATCTCAAAGCTTTATTGGAAGTTTGAAAATGTAGTCAAAAGTGCAAGTACACTTCAGGGAGTTTTAAACAGATCCACCAACACCACTCACATCAGAGATAAGTTTAAAACAGATAGAACTGTTCAGAATGTCCACAAGAGACATTCCAGAACACCATGTTACATTGACAAACCTCACAAAGCAAGAAAGGGCACTAGAAATGTATTGCCAGTGTTCAAGAAAATGTGTGACAAGTAAGTCATAAGATAGGGATTTCAAAATTAAGCACCCATTGAATTTTGAAAAGCTGTTATTGGAAAAATTACACTCCAAGAACAAGCTGAGTTTTCAATGATGATGATCCAGACTGAAGAGTGTAATTTTGAGGGGTGTACTAGGCAAGATGTATTGAAGAGATGTGTAGAAGATGCATTATTTCCAACAAATACGGCTACATTTAAATTAAATGGCTAGATTAACTGTCACAATTGCACCTACCATAGACCTGACACTCTACATATATTGGAGGAGGAACATCATGTTAATTTACCAGGACTTAGAGTATGGTGTGACTTATAACCAAAAGGATTAATTGGACTGCTCTTTTTCAGCAGTTTTGTGACCGTTTCCATTTACATGAATTTGCTGAAACCACCTGACATGCCGAGGATTCCAGAAGAGTTTGTTGATGTGGAATCTTATATATTCCAGCAAGATGAGGCACCCTTGTAGCATCATAGTAATGTAAGGGCCTACCTTGACAAGTTCATTGGACCTCACAGCACAAAGCTTTTTTATTTGGGGGTACTTAAAAGATAAAATTTACTGTACAAAGTTGGCAACAGTTGACAAATTTTGGTTTGCCATTCAGTGAGGAAAGCTCACAAATACCAAACAAAATGTTTCTTGATGTTTACAATTCCCTTGCTTTGTGATATCAGCTGTACCTGGAGCAGAATGGACATCAATTTGAAACAGGCAATAATAATAGAAATTAAATTCTGTCTGTAGATTCAATTAAATTTTGAAAATGAAATGCATTTGATAAACATTGACTTTATGAATATACATTTTTGGGGGGAGATTCTGATTACATATTCATTTTTTGCCCAAAGGTTTTTTTTTTTAATCTCAATACCCTATGACTGGTGTAGCAGCATCATAGTCAACTGCTACAAAGGTAAAGGGGACGCTTTAGATACAAATAATTACAGAGGCATCAAGCTGTTAGATCAGGTTATGAAAGTTACAGAGAGGGTCATAGCCCAACTAATTAGGGAGCGAATCAATTTAGATGAGATGCAGTTTGGGTTCGTGCCAGGTAAAAGCACTACTGATGCCTTATTTCTAGTGAGACAGTTGCAAGAGAAATACCTAGCCAAGGATAAACCTCTGTACCTGGCTTTCGTTGACATGGAGAAAGCCTTTGACAG
>NC_068982.1:134297152-134302422 GCF_001194135.2 Octopus bimaculoides
ACACACACACACACACACACACACACACACACACACACACACACACACACACACACACACATGTATGCATGTCTGTATGTATGTATCTATGTATGTATGTACATTGGTGATGAAAATGGAGTCATAATTACTTTCTGACTTACAGCTTTTACAAATTAGTAAGGCTGAAGTTTAGACTGCTTTGTGATTTGAAGAGGAGCTTTCATTATTTTCATGTTGAGAATTAAGAATTTCTGTCAGAGAAGTTTTGCTAAGAACCCCCTAAATATATTTCAGAATTTCACCCTGATGTTTCAAGGACAGTGTGTTATAGTTGTTGTTTTTTAGTGACAGTACTGGAAGGTATGTAACAATTACTTGACTGTTGTTACTATAAACATGCATACATACACACACGGATTTTCTAAAATATTTATCATAGCTATGCCTTTTGTACAGAATATCTCCAGTTTCACCAGTCATGTAGCATATCTACATTCAAATTTAAACATCCTGTCATACAATATAATTTACAGCTGAAAATTTTAGGTGTGTCATGTCACCTAAAGACATTATTATCTAATACGAGTATGCTATATACTAAACTGTCTTTCCTGTCAAATTTAGTTCTACATTACAAGCAAAAATCACAAATAGCTGTGAGCCTGTTCTGCCTTATGACTAGAAGTGTTTAACTACATTGACTGGAAGATCCTTTATAAAACCAGAACTTAATATTAACTGATCAAAAAGATGCTCCATATCTCACTTGAAAATCTTTATCTTTTAAAAAGCCTAAGAACCTTCAGTGACTGTATAAATCCCAAGAGTGAAACTTTCTCATCATGTCCGCATTTTACAAAGTATATTTTAGAAGGAACTAAAGGTAAACCACCAGGTAGACTATAACCCAATCCTCTCATAATAGCTTGCCTATATTTGCTATATTTGTATGTGTTTAATAACGTACGTAATACAGAAACACACACAGTCAGAGAGACGTACACACTCATACACCTACAAACATACACTCAGAGACACATACACACTCATATATGTGATGTCCTCGTCGTTGTGGTATAAAACGTCCTTTACTATCTCATATGTATCGAACGCATGCACACACACACATAAAGTGAAACAATATTATAGTCTTATCACATTAGAATTGAAAGTGAAAGAATAAAAGTGAAACAATATTATATCACACAAGGAAATCAATTTGTAGACTGAAATTACAAACCCCATTTCAGTGCATAAAGCCATAGAAGAAAAGAGGCTATGTGAGCCACTTTAGGATATCTTTTTTCTAACGCATAAATGCTCAGTGGCATGTTTGAATTCTCATTGGTTAGTAATGAAGGCTTATTGGCTGTATCACAATAGTTTTTGATAGAGGAAGAAATTTAAATAGTGTACTTAAATAGATGGAGTGCAAAAAATTTTTAATAAATAAAGTAATGTTCTAGGGAGAACACACAAATAGCATGAAGTCAAAGATATTTATGCACGACTGAGAGAGAGTGAGAGAGAAAGAGAGAAAGAAATAGACAAAGACAATAATGAGAAAATGTTAAAAGCATTTTACAAGAAAGTATTTATGATAGTATTCAGAACGGGACTACAAAAAGTATTATGATTCAATAAAAATCATGTTTGTTTGGTAGTATATATATACACAGAAGGCAGGATCATTAGCACGCTGGGTGAAATGCTTAGCGATATTTCGTCTGCCATTACGCTCTGAGTTCAAATTCTGTCAAGGTTGACTTTGCCTTTCTTCCTTTCGGGGTCAATTAAATAAGTACCAGTTACACACAGTTGCCTTCTCCTGGTGATGATGTTTCTTGTGCCTTTCCTGTTAAAGGGTGTGAGTAAGTGTTTCAAGCACCCTCTCATGGTACCATAAAGACTATAGTTGTCATTCACAAGTGAGCATGACCTGATAGCATGTACTATGGCTTTGCAATAAAACTTCTTGCCTAAGACAAAACAATGCATCAACTGGTCCAGAAATCACATCCATAACATTATGATAGCAAGTCCAACATCTGCATTGAGAATATAATGCAAGGAGCTTTATTGGACTTTCAGATCTATCAGTGGAAGGCCACTCTGCAAGTTTTATTTGTAAATGAAATCAATCTGAAAGATTGTAATGAAGGAGAATTTCAAAGCTTAATCTCCGGACTAGACAAAAAAATGTTAATCATCTTCATAATGGAGGTTGAAAAAAGTAAGATCATATGAACAGTGTTAATAAATAGCATTGCGTTCAGTTACAGAAGGCTGGAAGTGGGGAATAGCATCAAATAATCTGGATCTATTCTACCCCTTGATGGGGCTTTAAACAAATTACTACAAACAAGACATTTTTTTTTTTTTTTACTTGAAGGGTCTGGAGGAAAAGGTAATGCCCATGGCCTTCACACATCCTCTGAGACTGGTGAGAGTCGCATCTTTAAACTGGTGCAAATCAACACTTGCAGGAAAAAATATGAGTAGGGAAGGAATTCCAGAAGGTCAATATTCAGGGTACAAATTTTTAGGTTTATTTATATTGTTGATCCATTACATTCTTTCAATACCAATACAAAAATAACCTGAATATAAACCAATGAATATCTTATCTCTAAATTCATCATCATCGACGTTATCATCATTATCATCATCATTAATGCTCACTTACCCTTATTTTCATGGATCAGACAGAATTTATTGGGGCAGATATTTTCTACAACCAGTTGCCCTTCCTGTCACCAGCCCTCACCTGTTTCCCAGCAAATTATTATTTCTTCATGGCCAGACATGTTTCCACAGGATATTGGAAATAAATGACACTACATGAATAACAGTGACACTTATTTGCAATTATCATGCAATTTCAAAGGTATCACACAGTGGGACTGAACTCAGAACCATGTGATTGGGAAACAAACTTCACAAGCAAATTACACAGCCACAATTCTTTCTGTTAGAATCATTAACTTTTTAGCTTTCAGATTTCTTTGTCAAATGTAATGCTTATTTATTCAAATTGTTTTAAATTAATCATGCATTGTCTTGTAGCTTCAATGATGTGTTTGTATACTTTTAGAATGACACAGCAGGGTAGGTGTGAGAGATTGGATCTGGTGAGTTTTAACAGAAAACAGGTAGAATATTTGTGCCAAATATGGCCTGATTAAATGCTAAAGGGTTAAGGATAATAGAGTGATATCTTTCCTAAGATGGTTGAAATAAACATCAGAGATACTTTACCCCCGACAAAAACTACAGAAGCTACTCACAGCTATTGCAAGCTCTTCTGGTGGTGACTAAAGACATTGTAAAGCTGGAAACTCTTCAGTATCATCAGCAGGAATTTCAGGGTTACAAGGATTTCAACTCCTACCTTGCACATTTCATCTGAGTGAGGCTATGAGGACTGAATTAGTCATCACCAGTGGAAGGGTTCTATATGTATTCTTATGCTACTCGTAGCAATTTTGAGCTGGTTTCAGGTACCGTGCTTGTTTCCTTGGTAGCTTTCTTTAAATTGAATAGGAGCACTGACCCAGTTGACTCCAAAGGTTTGTGATATGCTAGAAGCTTTGTATTTATAAGATATTATAAATACTCATACTGTTTTCATAACTGAGCTAAAATATCAAAGCTCACATTTGCTCCATTGTCACCAGTAGAATGTACTCTGAAAAATTTCTTTTGTTGCCACTGAAATATCTGTTTAAGTGAACCAGACCCCTCTTCCTGAGTGACACACTGCTAGGAAGATAAAATTTACTGAATTAAAGAGAAAGAGAGAGAGAGAGAGAGAGAGAGAGTGTGTGTGTATGTGTGGTAGACAGACGTATCTGGAGGCAGCCACCATTTAAAGTATTCAATACATTGAGTATAGATATACTTATCTATAATAATAACAATGTGTTTATTATATTCAGTGCTCAGGTGTACCACACTAATAAGTTGATAAATAACTTTGACAAGACGGCCAGTGTTTCTTCTGTAACCCATCAGAGTAAGAGACGAATACTTAATGAAAAAGAAAAAACAAAAAAAAAACAAAAAACAAAAGTACTCCAACGAGTCATTTATTGATTAAATAAATAAATACATGTTCTCTGTTTTGTGTATTGAGTACTTTACTGAAACTGGGTTTATCTGTTTCAACAACCACGTATATACACACACATCAGTGAGTATCAGAGAAAAGAATACGGTGGCACATATTTGACATTGAAAGAAGGAAAACTTAAGTAGCACACGAAAGCGGATATGAATGAATCAGATCATTCTGTGAAACTCTTTTTTTCTCCTGTTGTTGTTTTCCCTCTGAACATAAATCCTCTGAAGATCAATACTACTGTGAAAATAACACTGATCTGTCAATATTCTTTTATATATAGATTAATGCAAGAGCTATGGTATGTAAGCCTTTGGATAATAAAGTTGATAAATTAGGGTAAGCATATATCCCTAGTTTCCAGAATATGTCCCGGATTCAGGCGTCAAAATTTGAGTTTGGGAAGAACTTCTCCTAAAGTCCAGAATTTCAGCTTCCATCACTTAAATGTGTGTGTGTGTGTATGTGTGTGTGTGTGTGTGTGTGTGTGTGTGTGTCTGTGTGTGTGTGTACATGGATACACCTTTTGTCTTTTACTTGTTTCAGCCATTAGATTGAGGCCATGCTGGAGCACTGCTTTAAAGAATTTTTAGTTGAATGAATCTACTCCAGCACTTATTTTTGTGAAATCCGGTACTTACTCTATCAGTCTCTTTTGCTGGACCACTAGATTACAGGAACATGAGCATACCAGCACCCGTTGTCAAGCGGTGGTGGGGGACAAAACACTCACGACAGGCTTCTTTCAGCTTCCGTCAACAAGATCCACTCACAACGCTTGGGCTGGCCCGATTCTATTGCAGAAGATACTTGCCCAAGGTGCTAGGCACTTGCCTGGAACCATGTGCCTGGAACCACACAGCCACGCCTGCGCATACATATCGGTAACAAATCTTGAAATAAACTGAATAATCGCATACATACGTAGTATTGAAAGTTGCCATAGTCAGAATTGAAACAAGAGCTGAATATTATTATTAAGGTAATCTTCCAGTTTCGAGGGGTAAAAGAAATATTCAAGGGAAATAACTTCAGTCTTATATGTATAGAAATATATATCGTCCTATTAAGTTGCTGTATGTATGTAAATTTACGTGTGCAGTATATATATATGGTAATCTTCCAGTTTCGAGGAGTAAAAGAAACATACATACACAAGCATATATAT
>NC_068982.1:134302479-134312198 GCF_001194135.2 Octopus bimaculoides
ATAGTGTATATATATATATATATATATATATATACTGCACACGTAGATTTACATACATACACCAACTTAATAGGACGATATATATTTCTATACATATAAGACTGAAGTTATTTCCCTTGAATATTTCTTTTACCCCTCGAAACTGGAAGATTACCTATTATTAATATAGTCTACCGACTAAGTTAGGGATTCCTAAGATTTCGAAGTCCGTATTTGTGGTTTGTGATTGTTCAGGTATGACAACTTAATGATAAATCAATAACTTTATGAGTCGGATAAATATAGTGTTTAAAGGGAAGCAATCCTAAAACTGTTTTCTAAAGTTATTTCCCTTTACCTTTGTTTTTAAATTACGGAGATGTACTTGCATAGCAAGTGACCTGATCTGAGATCGTGTGCTGGAACGAAAACAACTGCAGCGTGGAAGGTATTTATAAGCCATTTAAAATAACACACAAAATCCGTTAGATTGAATTCAACATTTAAATTTAATTTGTCAAAATATTTTCGTCGCTTTGAGACCACGACCTGTTCACTGACAAAATTCTCTGCTGGTTTGACGAATGTGTTCTAAGCATATATTTGTCGCTTTTCGCAGCTCCTACTGATCATTCTCCTCCGTGCTTTCAAAGTATGAGTAGTCATGTAGCTTTTCTACAAGAACCTGTTCTGCCTCCTCCTTTCTTTCATACTTAAACCCCTCACGCCTAGCATAAGGCTGTCATCCTTATTTCTCAGGTTTTATAGTCTTGCAAATTGCATGGCAACCTAGTAATGGTGCCATGAAAAAAGCACTTAGTACACACTGTAAAGTGGTCAGCGTTAGGAAGAGCATCCAGCCATAGAAACCGTGTTGAAGTAGACACTAGTGTGCGATGCAGTCTTCGAATTCTTGATACTACTTAAATACAGACGTCTCGACACATCTACGTAACCCTAAGCCTAACCCTAAACTTAACTAACCCTAACCCTAACGAGGGTGCACTGTAAAAACATATCGTTACGTAGATGCATCAGGACCTCTGTATTTAAGTTATGCCAGATTCTTTGGGTCCTGTCAAATCATACAACCCTTGCCAGTGTGTAACATAGACTTTAAATGATGATTATCATGATGATCATGATGATATACATCATCGTTTAACATCCGCTTTCCATGCTAGCATGGGTTGGACGATTTGACTGAGGACTGGTGAAACCAGTTGGCTACACCAGGCTCCAATCTGATTTGGCAGAGCTTCTACAGCTGGATGCCCTTCCTAACGCCAACCACTCAGAGAGTGTAGTGGGTGCTTTTACGTGTCACCCGCACGAAGGCCAGTCAGGTGGTACTGGCAACAGCCACGCTCAAAATGGTGTTCTTTATGTGCCACCCGCACAAGAGCCAGTCCAGGAACACTGGCAACGATCTCGCTCGAAAATCCTTACACATGTCATAGGCACAAGTGCCAGAAAGGCGACGCTGGGCAAAGGTGCCATCCCGATTTCGCTTTCGCTTGCCCCAATAAGTCTTCGCAAGCTGAGTTTTGTGTCCAATGAAGGAGACAACGTTGGCATGGGTGCCAGTCGTCGAATTTAGTTCGATTTCAATTTCACTTGCCTCAAAAAGTCTTCGCAAGCAGAGTTTAGTGTCCAATGAAGGAAAGGTATAGATATATACACACATGATGGCCATTTACCCTGTAATAATGGAGTAAAGCAGTTGATCCAACCCATATTATCCAGGTTATGATCCAATACCATTATTTCAATGCATTAGCAAATTACCTCTAAACTACTCACTTCTGAGGACTTCCTTAATTGCTTATTACTTTCTTCATTCTAAAGCGGCGAGCTGGCAGAAATGTTCGCATGCCGGGCGAAATGCTTAGCGGTATTTCGTCTGTCTTTATGTTCTGAGTTCTAATCTCGCGGAGGTCGACTTTGCCTTTCATCCTTTTGGGGTCGATAAATTAAGTACTAGTTACGCACTGAGGTTGATCTAATCGACTTAATCCCTTTCTCTGTCCATGTTTGTCCTCTCTATGTTTAGCCCTTTGTGGGCAATAAAGAAATAAGAAACGTTTGCACGCAGGGTGAAATGCTTAGCGGTATTTTGTCTGTCTGAGTTCTGAGTTCAAATTCTGTCGAGGTTGACTTTGCCTTTCAACCTTTCGGGGTAGATAAATTAAGTACCTTGTGCCTAGTGTAGAAAAGATTATTTTCCTTATTAAAACACAAAACTGATCTTTGAATAGAATAAATTGTTTGAATATATACCTTTATGTTTAATAAAATATTAAGGCCCAGGAACAAACATTTGACTCATATATTCACAAACAGTGTTTGATGTTTTACTGTGGCCATTTGACACCAAACGAAGTAGAGATCCTGCCTTTGATGTCAAAACCATGTTAACATCTGTTAGGCAGCTGACGAAGACATTTCCCCAGTTGTGTTATACTGGATTTCATTCGATAATTCTGTTTGTTGTTATTGTCTGCTAGTTTGCTTTCTTGTTGTTTACTTATATTTTGTCATGATGTACTTCAGTAGGATTATAGCAGTCCTTAGGGGGAAGAGAGAGAGAGAGAGAGAGAGAGAGAGAGAGAGAGAGAGAGAGAGAGAGAGAGAGAGAGAGAGAGAGAAAGAGAGAGTGAGTGTGAGCAGTGTTTCTACATTTAATTTTACTTTATCACATTTTCCTTATAATCCTAAAGAGTTGATTGATAGTGAATTATATGATAACAGTCTTTAATTCATAGTAGAATTAAATGGTAAACAGGAAATATATTTACTGGAACACTTGAAGAAATTATGTTAGCATACTGATTATAAAGTTTGGCAGCTTTCCAGAATTGAGTTACAAAATGTAATGTACCTTTATGTGGATTCAGTGCAAAATATATTAATAAACAACACTGATCATCAGTTAAATCTGAAATATTATCAAAATTTCACGATGATGATGATGATGATGATGATGATGAAGATGATGGCGACGACGACGACGATGATAATAATAATAATAATAATTACACAAGAAGGGTCTACACAATCAATTTCCATGTAGCCACAGCAGAAATTGCTGGAAAAAATAGGTGGGATCGGCTGATGAAAGGAACCCTAAAAAAAGAGACCAAGGGCACTATACTGGCAGTGCAGAACCAACCTTTTGTCACGAACTGGAGGGTCAACCTTAGGAATGAGCAAGTGCCTCCGCTGTGCCACATCTGCAATAGGGTGGATGAAACCATTGCCCATATCACAAACAAATGCCCTAGACTTGCCCCAAACCTCTACAAGTTGTGGTGACATGACCAGGTAGTGAGAGTGCTACATTGGAAACTGTGCGAAAAGTGGGAGCTAGAGAGAGGTAGGACATGGTATGAGCACAAACCACAGAGAGTGGCAGAGTTGGAGACTAGCAAAATCCTCTGAGATTTCCCAATCCAAACAGATCAGGTGCTAGAGCATAACAGACTGGACCTAGTGGTGGTGGACAAGGTGCACCACATGCTGGGGCACTGCCTTTAGTCAAGCAAACTGACCCTAGGACTTATTCATTGTAAGTCTAGTACTTATTCTGTCCATCTCTTTTGTCGAAGTTATGGGGATGTAAACACACCAGCATCGGTTGTCAAGCAATGTTGTAGGGACAAACACAGACTCACAAATATACACACACACACACACACACATATATATATATATATATATATATATATATATATATATATACACACGACAGGCTTCTTTCAGTTTCCGTCTACCAAATCCACTCACAAGGCTTTGGATGGCCTGAGGGTATAGTAGAAGGCACTTGCCCAAGATGCCATGCAGTGGGACTGAACCCAGAACCATGTGGTTGGTAAGCAAGCTACTTACCACACAGCCACTCCTGCACCTAATGTCTAATTTTGTATATACTTCCACTTTATTTATATTTGAAAAGTTTTCTACTTGTTTTAAATTGCAAAGTCTTTCATCAGATCCTCGCTATGACACAACAAACACTTTGAAATTATATTTCCGATCATATAAACTGCTTTGAATATTACTTTAGCAAGTTTAAAGTAATTTCTTTTGTGCCATAAACCATTTACCATATCTGTAGTAACCCCCCCCCCCACTGATGCCCTAAGCATGTACTTATTTTACTTATTGGTTAATCTAGCACTGGCACTTCTGCCACATACACTGACATCTTGGATTGCAATCAAGGACAGGTTACCCAGCTGACTGGCATCCAGTCACTAATGGACACATTCCAGCATCTAGCTGTCTCTTACCTTTGTCTTTTTTTATCTCTACCACAATGGTCTCTACTCTTTGAAGCTGGCTGGTCTTATACCTCCATCACTTAGTCACCCATGTCTCAATCATCTCTTCGCCTCTTAGCATCCTTGGTGCATCTAAATACTTTTTCGTTACACTAGCCATTATGCCCAGTCCTTCATCCCTGAAACATTTCCCACTGGAATCCACCCACTACACTCTTGGAGTGGTTGGCGTTAGGAAGGGCATCCAGCTGTAGAAACTCTGCCAGATCAGATTGGAGCCTGGTGCAGCCATCCAGTTCACCAATCCTCAGTCAAATCGTCCGACCCATGCTAGCATGGACGGCGGACGTTAAACGATGATGATGACGAATCTCTTCCCTGCTTACATCTTTCATGCAGGTGTTGGCTTGTAGCAGTTTAAACCAGACATTAATGGCATCACTCACATTAGTCTCAGAAGGCCTGCAAGGGTCACAGCATCTGTCCCTTTCCTCAAATTCAACAAGTAAACATATGAACACACAGACACACACACACACGCACACACTGTTCCCATAACATCTTTTGCTATATTTTTTTGCAATATACATTGAGCACCATACTTTAAATATTCAAAATAGAGTGAAAATAGTAGGATAGACAGGTAAAAATCATCATCATCATCGTTTAACGTCCGTATTCCATGCTAGCATGGGTTGGACAATTTGACCGGGGTCTGGGAAGCCAGGAGGCTGCACCAGGCTCCAATCTGATCTGGCAATGTTTCTACAGCTGGATGCCCTTCCTAATGCCAACCACTCCGTGAGTGTAGTAGGTGCTTTTTACATGCCACCGGCACAGGGGCCAGGTGAGGCTGGCAATGGCCACAATTGGATGGTGCTTTTTACGTGCTACCGGCATGGGTATCACAACTACAATTTCCTTTTGATGTTGATGTACTTGACTCAGTAGGTCTCCTCAAGCACAGCAGGTTGCCCTACGATCCAAGGTACTTTTGAATGGGCTGGGGCTGGTTATACAAAACTGGTGTAGGATACAGCTGTGAACTCACTTTATTTGCCGGGTCTTTGCAGTCACAACATATATCCAGAGGTTTCGGTCTTTTGTCATTGCCTCTCTGAGGCCCAACGTTCGAAGGTCATGCTTCACCGTGCTTATCCCAGTATCATTCCTCAGATATACAGACATATGCAAGTATACTCACATATACAAACATATATTCATCATATTTCTAACCAGCAGAAAGTCACAAAAATGACTCAATGGCCAAAACTTTTGTGCATACACCACTTGCTAAACTGAGTTTGTAAATAGAATGAATGAAACTCTTACCCTTCGAGTCACTATTGTAACTTTCTGTCACTCCAAAAGAATACAAGGCAGTGACAGGACCAAAAATGAACCAAGGTAAGTCAGTGGGCCTGCAGCACCATGCCATCCAACAACATTGTGGGATGCTGAATAGAGGAATGAGCTAAATTGCTTGGGGTCTGGTTTGGTCCAGATGTACAGTTAGAGACTTACTGGGATGAGGTGATGACCATGGTGACCAATCTCACCCAGAAATGGACTGAGAGAAAGCTGTTCCTGAAAAGTTGGACAGAGGTAGCGAATGCTTACATTGCATCCATCATATATTACCACCTGAACATCATATACCTTGCCCTAGTTTATGTCTGACCAAACTGTTCATTAGGCTTGCCTGAAAGTGATGAAACAGTTCTGTACACTCTTGTCTAGTGCCTGAACATTGCTGACTTGTGAGTTTATGTCGAACACCTACTGTCACATGTAGGATAGATTCAGCTATTGGCTGAGTTCATTGCGAAGATTGTTCCACTGCCTTCGATTTGGCTGGGAAGGGCAGATAGTGTTGCTTTGTCTGGTGGCTTTAGTGAAAGAGGTTGTGTAGTAAAGCAGCGAGCTGACAGAAACGTTAGCACGCCGGGCAAAATGCTTAGCGATATTTTGTCTGTCTTTACGTTTTGTGTTCAAATTCCGCTGAGGTTGACTTTGCCCTTCATCCTTTCGGGGTCGATAAATTAAGTACCAGTTATACACTGGAGTCGATGTAATTGACTTAATCCTTTTGTCTGTCCTTGTTTGTCCCCTCTATGTTTAGTCCCTTGTGGGCAGTAAAGAAATAAGAAACATTAGCACGCTGGGCAAAATGCTTAGCGGTATTTCGTCTGTCTTTACATTCTGAGTTCAAATTCCGCCGAGGTCGACTTTGCCTTTCATCCTTTCGGGGTCGATAAATTAAGTACCAATTGCATACTGGGGTTGATCTAGTTGACTGGCCCCCTAGAGTAGAAAAGAAAGAGGTTGTGTGGTGAACCAGATTGAAAGGGCTGAAGACAGATACTTTCCTCATTGGCTTAGCTCTCATCAACTTTTTCAAGTTTTACTTGAAAAGGAAAGTGAGGGCAGAGAGAGAGAAGTACTGACCCCACCCCCACCAGCAATTTTGTTGCAAGGTGGGTGAGTGTGGCAAGAATGGTATGAGTGAACAGGTCTACTCTAAACATGCGCCAGTAGACAATGTGTAGAGGTTACTTGTCCTAGTGGTCAAGGTTTTGGAGGGTTTCCATGAGCAGCCCTAGGTAGTCTCCTTCTTTTGAGGTATCATTCTTTGTTAAAATTTATATATTTGTAAATTTTACTTTTTTATACACCTTTCATGTAACCCCACATTGTATTGTCCTGTACTGGCCCCAACGTTTTTTATGAACCTCTAGTGATTAATAAAGAAAACATTATTAATTCCATTTATTCAATCATATATTGAGTTCTCTTTATCCTATTTGTTCCATCCATCCATCCATCCATCCATCCATCTAGATAGATAGATAGATACATTTCTTTTATTAGCCACACAGGGCTCAACAAAAATGGGACGAATACAATGTAGAGCTTTTCTTTTTGGGAGGGGGAATGAAAAAAAAAGTAGGGGTGGGTGTCGATCAAAAGGGATCGAGAAAAAGAAAAAAAAAAGGCGATCAATAGGGATCGTGTATCACAGTAATGTTCTCGTGTAAAAAGAGGGGAGGAAGATAGATAAATAGAGACAGAGAGAGAAAGAGATAAATAGATAGATAAAATAGTATTTTGCGCTATCTTTTTGGTATTCTAGTAGTCTTTTTCCTTTTTGTTTTGCATCTATGTTTGCTTTTGTTTGTATGTGTGTGTACAAGACACGCGTATTAATTAATATTGAAATTTAATGTATCTATTGTTTGATTGTTTTTTTTTTCCTTTCCTTATTTTCTTTTGCTTGTTTAAATGTATAAAAATTTTTTATCTGAGCGTCAAAAAACTTCTAAAAACAATAAGATAATAGACATGTTAAGTGATATATCTTAAAACTAATGACTTGCTGCATACTTGAATAAAAGTTGGTCGGTTCGTGTGCATAAACGATATGCAACAACAGCAACCAGCTGATTTAATTCTCAGTTCGTTGTCTTCCCGACAAGATCTCTATTTTTTTTCGGCCAGCCGCTCGTCCCTCTGGAGTGATTTCAATAAGAATCTTCTCCCCTACATAACGTGTGCGTATATTTTCGTCGTCAGCCACTGAGAGGAAACACGATTTACTTCTGCAGCTTACTTTTTTTCTTCTTCTTTTCTTTCTGTATTTAACTCTCAACTGCGTTAGCAAGTAGTTTTACCTCAACCTTTATTTCTTTATTCTCTTTCGTATCTGGCAGCAGTAAAATTTTTTTTTCATCCTCACTAAGTTATTTAGTTCCCTATAACAACCAACTAACTTTATCTGGCGTACTCGGCCTTTTATAATAATTCCAAGTTCAGAACAAAAACAAAGGAAAAAAAAAGAAGAAAACCATTGACCTTTTAGATAAGAAATTTAAAGCTACCGTACCGCAAAAAGCAAAAACAAAGGAAGAAAGAAAGAAACCAAAAAAGGAAAACGAAAATTAATGAAATATTTCAAAATCGCTACTCATAATATATATATAAAAAAAACAATAACCATGATAAAGTCATACAACTCATTGTGAGAGGAAATTTTGTTTTGGAGCCTCCAATGTGATAATTTACCGTACATTGTTCTGCTAGGATTACTGAAAAAAACCTTACATCTTTTTTGAAGGGGACGACTAACAGAAAACGAGGATTGAGCAGCAAAATTTTTATCAGTGAGGATACTTAGCTACCTGATGTAAAACTTATAATGTCTGATCTCTAGGGAAACCCTGGAAAACAAAATAAGGTAAATATGATATTTGTTTCGGAAGATTTATTTTTTTATTCTCCTTTACGTTTTATCATACTTCAGGCACCTCGCAAATTCGTCTGAGAAATTGTGTTCGCACTTGCATTTTATTTATTTTTTGCGCCTTTTAAGAACTTTGATAATTAATTTTTTTTTGTTATTTTCATATGAAGTTCTGTGATCAAAGTAAGGAAATTTTAAAGTTTATTCGACAAAGTTTAGGGAAGAAAAACGGGAGTGGGAGGGGAATACCTTTTTACGAGCTTCTTTCAATGTAAATAAGTTTTTAATGTTCAACAAGTATTTTTGTTGTCATTTCATTGCTTTGTTAGTTTTTTTTTTTTAGTGTTAAGGAATCCTTAAGTTTATTCTACGCAATTTAGTGAGGAAAAAGGGGATATTCCTCTTTTGCGAACCTGTTTGAATGTAGATAAGTTTTTAACTTAGCAAGAATTTAAAAAGTATTTTATAAGAAATGTTTCAATCCTTAACATAATTTTCGCACAAGGAGTTTTAAATAATAATAATAATAATAAAAACTTTATGATGCAAAAAAGAGAATTAATCCTTTATTAATTCCCTACATATTTCTGGTTCTCCCATCTACACTGGCGAATTGACGAATTAATCTATTACAAACCAAAATTTAAAGATTATCTGCATTGCTTGGAAGTGAATGAGTTCCGGTTTCGATACCTGTGGGGGTAGTTATATCACTTTTAATGTCCTCGAGAAACTATGTAAAAAGAAAAACATTTTTAGTTTTTATCAAATTTCTTTGTCACCTTTTCGTTTTTCTTCTCTTACAGTAAATGCATGCGCTATTTAAGCTTTCTAATATTGACTCTCAAAATATGTAATTCGTAATAACGAAACAAAATAAACGGAGAAATATTTGTTTAAATGTCTTATCAAATCGATAGATAACAGATGTCTTACTCGGTATTAAGTGTGTGTGTGTGAGAGAGAGATAGATAGATAGAGAGAGAGAGAGAGAGAGAGCGTGTTTGTCTGTGAGAACGAGTTTGTGTGTGTGTGTGTGTGAGAGAGAGAGAGAGATACTTTCACAGACAGAACTCGTATTTTCCGCTTGATAAATCTTGTTAATTGCTGTATATACTTAAACATACACTGAGTCATTCTATCTCTGTTTTTCGGTGTCGTTTAGAAGATTTTGTTGTCGAGACAAAAGATTTCAACGAAATAAAAGTTTAAACAAT
>NC_068982.1:134312933-134333995 GCF_001194135.2 Octopus bimaculoides
TTTACTATTTTCTTCGATTCAACAGCGTAATCTAGAAAGCAAAGAAAATAAGTATTTATCATGCTTTGTTAAACGAGAACACGAATTTACATGTAGCAAAGGTGGTGGGGTTTGGAAATAAATGTCCCATACCTCAAGGGAAAGGAAATCTGTTTTTTTTTTTATCTTCCCTACCGTTTTCTCTCTCCCCCTCCCCGTATTTCGTACAACGGTTATTATGGTTCTGAAAAAGTTTCTTTCAAAAATTTCAGCTTGTTTCCATTTTGTCTTCCCCTCTATTTCCGTAACTTTTTCTTCCCCACGAAGGACATCCATTCCGAAACTCTGTCCGTCGTATAAAGTATATATTTCCACGATTTTCTGTCCTCCATAGAGACTGTATAGACTGATGGTGTGGGTTGGCCACATTGATAAGAGTAGCAGACGACAGTCGAAAGGTCGGCGGCTTGTATTCTGCCATTGGCTCTGCTTTGTGTTCGTGACCAAAACAATTGACATAGAGTCTAATGTTTCTCAAACTGATAAATACTAGCTTATTACCACTACTCCAAATAGGTCGAAAATTTTGCCATTTCTCCACTGCTCAGCATCGAGAAGACAAAGTAGTTTGCATCAATATCTGTTCTTCAGGCATTGGAGTTGCGTGGATTTTAGTCGCTCTGTACAGTAGTAATATTAACCCACCCCACCCCTTTTCCTTAAATATAACATACCTTCGACTACAGCAAGCACACGTTTATAAAGCATCTGCCCTGAGCACTCTGCACACCCAACGCTATGCCACTGGACACTGGGGAAGTTTGAAATCATTTGAATTTTATTAAATAGAGTAATTTGTGTTTTCAATCCGGTCAGCATTCCACTTGAGTGAAGTGCACTGGACTCGTTCGCCCGACTTCAAACAGAATATCGTATAATAGTCACAAATCACCACTCCGAAGCAGCACTGTGGAGTAAATAAACATGCAGTTCGCTGGTTTGACTCCATTTATGTTGGCGCAATTTGTTTTTCCCGGGCACTCATGAAAGTGAAAGTATTTACTTGATCAAAAGTAGATATTTTCCAGCGCAAAAAGTAGGAGTGTGTTCTTACAAAATGAAACTATTAAGGGATGAAAGTAAAATAGTGAATTGTTGAATGCTGGCTAAATACCATTAAGCATCCAGCGTGATTATCATTCACTGTTGATGTTGAATCCATCGTATGTATTAAATTCCTAATTAGTGTGTGCAAAGAATCGCTATTAATTAATGTATCAAATGATAATAGATTAGAGAACGACGAACAGCAAATACAAGAGGAACATTCCTGCAAAACTATGGCTTTCTCCATCACAGTTATTGTTGTGGTGATAGCGAAGCCATTTTAATAGTATTATAGGCCACAAGCAAGTCAATGCACTGAGCTCTATATTAGTTATTTACTGGTCTCAAATTTTGGCACAAGGCCAGCAAGTTCGGGGGAGGGGATAAGTCAATTACATTGGTCCCCAGGGCTCGACTTCCGAAAGCATGAAAGGTAAAGTCGACCTCAGCAGAAGACGGATGAAATGCCGCTACGCATTTTGTCCGGTGTGATAGTAATTTAGTCATTTATTAACAGCGAGCTTCAGTCTGATTAAGTCAAATAGGGCACCTGTATCTGTGCGCCCCTACCATCCCGGGGAAACGGCCCAGTGTGTTCATATCTTAAGACGTCATTGATAGTTGTACTGAAAGTGTCGTAAGAGTCATTGCGAATACATTTTCTTCGAGGAAATTTGTCTCTTATGCAAGTCATTGAGCTCTTGTATTGTTTGGAAGAGTGACATAGCTAGCATCAAAATAACTCTCTAAAGCAAATATTTTTATTTTCCCCTTAAATAACTGACTTTTTTTGACAAAGGTAAAAGGAAAAAAAAAAACATTCACGTCTTGATGTGGAAAACGTCTACTTTCGACGAGGTGAATGGTTTAAAATTCATGGAGCTCGAGAAACTAAGAATCGATGATTTTTTTTTTTTTTCTTTTCTATTTCCTTTTGTTGGTCTGTGTGCTCCACAACCAATTTGAGTCGAAGGACTCTTTTAGAATTATTAATGTTGATACAAGGACATATATTTGCAGAGCCTGAACATAGCAGTTTGAATCGAATAATACATGACTAAGGCGATCCTTGAGCTTAGCCCATGGACAGGGGTGGTGGTATCTAGTTTCATTTTATCAACCTCAGCCTTTCGGACCTTAGCGTACCCCTAATTCCTAATATCAATTTCCATTGCGCTTAAGGTATCACTTAGTTTTATCAATCAATAATGACAAAAACGATAGTCACTCTTAAGCTCAACGGTCATCAATGACCGATTCTTTTTATTTCATCAACTCCAGAAGAATGAAAGGTAAAACTAACATCGGCGAAATTTGAACCAGGAATTTCATTTAAAAATTACGATTTCTTAGATGCCTCAAGATCACTACTTTTGGAGGATCGTATAGTCGGTTATAACAGCTCTAGTTTAATTTATTTTATAGATAAAAGACGGAAATTAACCTCTAACGGGATTTGAAGTAAATACTGTCAGTTTTACTAGTACTCTACGGATTCTGCCATCCATTGCTATCATCGCCAGTGAACAACTTTTGGCTGATGTTAAAATGGTTTCTGAGTGTTCTTCTAATTTTCCAATTGACTGAGCTGATTTATTCTATTTCTCGTTCGAATATTTGCCATTACCACAGAGATCTGCACTCGTGATCGGCTTCACCCATGTTCTATGATACAAAGTTACTGTTTTAAAAGTGATCTAAATTAAAGCCTTCCATCAAAAATTTCATTTTAAATTATTCCAAGCATCAACTTAACTGTGACAGTCATTTTAATAAATTGTTTATTCTGAAAATTAATTGAATCAAAAGCGTCTTTCAAGAGAAATATGGTAAACAAGACGAAATATCTCAACAGCTCGATTCTCATCACCAACGCTGCGGTGTATCCATGGAAGGAAATATCTTAGTAATTCTGAATTGTCTCAACTTCCTAAGTGATAAACAAGTACAATAGAGACCAACAGTTCCGTACTGCAAACAGCGGATATAGTATCAGAGAGTGAGGGGAGAGGAGATGGAAAGAGTGTTCACTACAGCAAATAGCAAACATATTTTTTTTGTTTGTCATTTGACTGCGGCCATGCTGGAGCACCGCCTTTTAGTCGAACAAATCGACCCCAGGACTTATTCTTTGTAAGCCTAATACTTATTCTATCTGTCTCTTTTACCGAACCGTTAAGTTACGGGAACGTTGACACGCCAACATCGGTTATCAAATGATGGTGGGAGGACACACACACACACACACATATATACCAGAGTAAGCACATAAATGCGAAACAAGGTTGAAAAAATAGTACTCGAATACCAGAGGTAGAGTAATATACTTTATTGAAAAGTAGCAAAAATATATCACAAAAACTGTTTACTCAGTTTCACGTTCTCGTTCGTCGGGAAAATTAAACACTGTCCGACGAACGGTGACGTGAAACTCCGAGTAACAGATTTTGTGATATATTTCTGCTGCTTTTCAACAAAGTGTGTGTATATATATATATATTATATACGACGGGCTTCTTTCAGTTTCCGTCTACCAAATCCACTCGGTCCAAGGCTATAGTAGACACTTGACCAAGGTGCCATGCAGTGGGACTGAACCCGGAATCATGTGGTTAGTAAGCAAGCTGCTTACCACACAGCCACGAATATTTTAGTCTGCTGCATTGAGTTCGTTTTAGAAAAGAAACGCCTCCGAAAAATTGTCATTGACGGAATTTGGCAATCTGCAAAACTATTATTGCAGTCCGTTGCCTTATTCCTGTTAAAAATTCAAGAGACACCATGTTTATTATAGGCTCAGACGTGGCTGTGTGGTAAGAATCGTTAACTCGCCGGGCGAAATGCTTAGCGGTATTCCGTCTGTCGTTACGTTCTGAGTTCAAATTCCGCCGAGGTCGACTTTGCCTTTCCTCCTTCCGGGGTCGATAAATTAAGTACAAGTTACGCACTGGGGTCGATGTAATCGACTTAATCTTTTTGTCTGTCCCTGTTTGTCCCCTCCATGTTTAGCCCCTTGTGGGCAAAAAAAAAAAAAAAAAAAAAAAAAAAAAAGTTTGCTTCCCAAACTTTCCGGGTTCAGTCCCACTGCGTGGCACCTCGAGCAAGTGTCTGTTACAATAGCCTCGAATCGACCAAAGCCTTGTGAGTAGATGTGGTTAGAAGTACTCCGTCGGTTACGACGACGAGGGTCGCAGCTGATATGATCAACGGAACAGTTTGCTCGTGAAATTAACGTGCAAGTGACTGAGCACTCCACAGACACGTGTACTATTAACGTATTTCTCAGGGAGATTCAACGTGACACAGAGGGTGATAAGACCGGCCCTTTGAAATACGGGTACTACTCATTTTTGCCAGCTGAGTGGACTGGAGCAACGTGAAATAGTGTCTTGCTCAAGCACACGACGCGTCGCCGAGAATTGAACTTACGATCGTGAGCCAAATGTCCTAACCACTAAGCCACGCGCCTTTACAGTGGATGTGGGCCATGGAAACTGAAAGAAGTTTGTCATATATATCTGTGTTTGTTCCTAACCACCACTTGACAAGTGTGAGTTTGTTTACACCCTCGTAACTGAGCGGCTCAATAAAAAGAAACCGATAGAATAAGTACCAGGCTTTAAAAAATGTATTGGATTCGATCTGTTCGACTAAACCCTTAAAGGCGATTCCCCAGCATGACCGCAGTCTGAAACGAGCAAAAGATCCTGTATATTCAGATTGTCTTAAAGAAAATTCTTTTGAGTGGTTTTGTTTCCAGGTTCATAGGAAGCTTTTGAACACAACACAGAAAACGTAGCAAAACACAGTGTTTGTGTTGCTTGCCTTCACTAGACAGTTTGTTAAAGATTAAAATCAGAATGTTTATCTGGGCTGGATTAAATCGTTTAAGAAGTTCAAAACTATTGCATGAGATGTTTAGTAGAATATATATTTTTTATTGATACTATTGGTAAAGAGATGGCTGTGTGTAGTTCTGGGTTTGATTCCACTGTACAACACCTTGATAATGTGTCTTCTGCCATAGCTTCGGATCAACCCCAAACCAATTGAGTGAAATGGGATAGATTGAAACTGCCACACCGGAAACAGACTTACCTAACGCTCATTTTAACAGCTAGTCCTTGGGTGTCTTTTAGCAGATTCCATTCTGCTAATTTCCTGTGCTTTTCTCATGAAGGTCTTGACACAGCACGGAAACATTTCAAAACGTTTTTGGATGGTTAACCTGCTTTCTCTGACTAAGCCACGTGAAAAAAGAAATATCCTTAATTCCAACCTTTATTTTAATGTAGTACGGAATAAAGTTTTTACTGACTTTCAAATCACCGAAATTTTGTTTTGTCGGCAATCTTTCGTAATGTGATCCACAAAGTGAAACGATTGAAGTCGACAAAGATCGGCACAATAAAAATGAAAGTTAAATAACGTTCGGCAATACTCGACTAAATTCGGCAATGCAATTAAAGCGGAAGAATGTATTTCTTTGAAACTGAATGCTAAGCTGACTGAAAGGAATTATGTCGTACAGGATATTTGTGTTAAACAATGAACATTGAAAGTACAAATAATTTTCTTGTATTGTTGGGATTAATTCATAATTCAGCTGTGTATTGTAATGAATCAATGCATTTGGTGACTCACCCCACATGTTCAGATAGAAAAGCTGTGAGGTGTTGTATGCATAGGCGTTTATCAAAGTATTAGGTATATTTTTATCTGGGCCTCGTATCTCTTTGTCTCACCTCGTAAAACTTATGGACAGCCATTAACTGTAAACTTTTATAGAGCAGGTCCATGTCGGTGGAGAGGCAATAGTTAATTGCTATAGATATTCAAGATATATACGTGTGCTATATGGTTTATCGACAAGCCTGTGTAGATTGGCAGAAACAGTTTACACAGTTTGTTAAATGTCTTCGACAGTATTATCCTGTCCAATTCTTATAGTTTAGTTTATTATTGAGCAAATCATAAAAGAAATCAAAAACATTTTGCAAAAAAATAAAAATCAGATTTTACAATTATCCTTTTGTTACATCAGGTTCATATCACTTATTTTCTTTCAAAGAGAACTATTCCTTCGCATTCCCTGCTGAGTTTCCGGTAAATAACGATCTCTGCGATTGCAATGGTTTCACGTTCTCGTTCTTAAAGCGAACCTTGTCGTTTTGACTCGTTTTCCAGCTTTTAAATTGTTTAGACTAAAGTAATAATAAAGTGAATATATCTGAAATACTTTAATCAAACATAGGTTTGGTCAATAACCAGCTGCTACTGGGTGGGTTCGATAATGATATACCAATGGTATATTAATGTTTGCAGAATTTGGGCACAAATCCAAGGAAAAGTTATGAATGTTGTTAAAAGAAATAGAAAAAAAACCCCAGCGAACCTGTTACGGTAAATGTAGAATTTGAAGATGACTCTCCGTTACCCCACCTATGTATGAAACATATATAGGATTGTCAAGGGAATTCTACCTCCCCAACTTCTTCCCAGCATCTGGGTGAACTCTATGTGGAGTTGGCATGCCCCAAACAAAACTAATATATTTAAGCTAACAGCAGCGCACTAACTGCTGAATCGGCAGGGTACGGCAGTCAGCCGTTCATATCCTATATCCAGTTGTGGTGAGATTGTAAATTTGTATTACAAAACGGGAACCCTTCTGTTGCTACATTCATATTGAAGTACACAGCCTTTGTATCGCCTGGCATGAGGAAGAATTTACTAAAATGATTGGTACTACTAAAGGAGAGTGGTCCCAACTCGCACCCGCGCAAGCTAGTCGTGAGTAGTCGATCCTACAACAATTGCTGGTCATATCCCTCATATATTGATGCCATTGAATAACAGTAGTATGTGATAGGCCGGTCATCTCAGATGATGTGTATACGGATGGGTTATGGGACCATAAATATGTAACAAGAATGCCAACAAATCCTAGTAAACTTTTTAGCACAAGGCTCTCTTGTAGGATCGACTACTCACGACTAACTAGTGCGGATGCGCGTTGGGGACCACTCTTCTTTAGTAGTACTAAAATGATTTTGTCACTATTTAGTTGATATTTGGGACATATCGAACATGAAATTTTGGAAGATTTTAATTTTGATCACTTTAAAGTTTATATTATAGAACCAGGAGTGGTCGCAAGCGGATTGGTATCAAAACAAACCACTTTCCGTTTATACTATTTCGTGGGTAAACTAACTTTTTAATGTATATGAATAAAAAGAAATAGTTTTCTTAAGAACCCGAGTTGAATCGCAACATGGTTTCGATTCCCGCTTCTCATGTTAGGAAGAGACCTGAATGACACGACTTGATTCGAGACGAATATAGAGATGAGCTCTTGACCGCCATAGAATGTAGCCATTATACTTATCCACCCTTTAGTTTTTAAAAGCTCAAAGTCGTCAAAACTTCAGATTATATTTTCTGTATTTGTTACGTACTATTTGTGTTAAAGTGACTATCATCCTTGTAAATCGAACTACTTTGACCCATAATGTGTCATTAAGAATCAAATATGTCTTTTGTAAGACTATTTGTTAATTTCGTTTTCGTTACTAATAAAATATGACGTATTTACTCAAATAGATTTTAATGATAAATTTCTTGTCTGCGGTAAAAAAAAAAAATATGGCGACGTATTTACGGTAAACTATTCAGTTTTCACGTGTACTCCTATTTACAACTGTACTTTTTATATTCACCTTTGCTGCTTTAATGCTGAGCCTCAGGACAGCACCATTGGAGTCGATCCAGGATTAAAGGCCTTCTAACCGTGACCATCCTGTCACTTTACGAACTCAAGTGATGAGGTGAGTTGGGTTATTAGACCAATAAAAGACAACAATGTGTACAAGATATTAAAATTCTAATTCCATTAATGCAGCCTACCACTGAATCCTATTTATATTGTTCTTGTAAAAGTTTAATCATAAGATAGTCATGTTAAGCGAATCGACTGACTGGTGGACCTTGCTTTGAAATTAGTGGCTTTTTCCCCCTCTCGTTCTCCCTCTTACCGTCCGTTTGTTCGCTAAAACAACATGATGCTGTCATAATACTTTTCTGAACATAACTACCATGTTAGTCACGTTAATTTATTTTAGTATGAATAAAAGACAAAAACTGCAAGCAAAAAACCCTCTGAACGTTAGCGATAATTTGACAAGTGTACATGTACGAGTCTACACAATATATGACGTTAGAAGACTTTTATTTCGTTTATTTTTTTGTAATTCTCTCTCCAACTATTTATATCTGTATGTCTGTTTTTCTTTCTTCCATTCATCTCAATTCTACATTTTATTGTCTGCTTTTTTTTAAACCACACTTTCTCACTCTTCTATTTATTTTTATACAACGTTTTGATGTTAACTCTCACAACTAGTCTAACCGTCTTAAGGCATAGGCACACAGTGTTGTTGCCCACGGGCGCAAGCACGAATCAAGTAGCCCAATGCTAATCTATAACTTCTCGATAAATACACTGGGGCCTAGATGTTCCCCAATCGTTTTGAAAGATAAATATTTTAATCAAATAGAAAATAATTTTGATCAGTGGTTTATCCATAGTTTCTGCGCGGTTCTGAGACAGCTGTCCTTTAGAGTCCTACACTTGATGAGAAAGAGACGGGTAGTTCTTACCCTTAATCCTTTTTTTTTTTTTTTTTTTTTTTTGTAGTATTCTTGTGCTTAATACATTGTTCTTTTGTATATTGTCTAAACTTTTACAGACTTCATTAAAAAAAAAAATCACTAGATGCCGATTGGAAACTTCTGCATATCGTTTTTGACCTAACTTTCTCTGGGTTCAAGGATGAGGATTTTTCACTTCCTTTACGGATGAAATTTTGTCTGCTTTTAAAATCGAAAATAATTGTTAGTGAAAAAGAAGCTTAAAGTTTTTAAACCAGCACAGTAATTTAGATTTGCTTAATTAATGAATGTATAAAATTTAGGATCCGTTTGTTTTCTCGACACTGATGCCCTCTCCACGGGTTCTTTTTCAATTTGCTTGTGGTTCCTAAAAGGAACCTCACTTTCGGTTTACACAAACTAAAGCTGGCCGCTTACAATGTCTTTTCCTTTTCTGTATTTTCCTTTTTCTTTATTTCCTTTATCACATAAGCTATATACGGTATATCTGCTTTTAAAAGGACCTTCCAAGATAAGAATTAAAATCTTAGAAGGAACATGATACAAAATTATTCAAAGCCTCCAGCCCTTAATGACGACTGCCAATAAAGATTTCTTACACAGGCGCAAATTTGAAGATTCATAACTGACGGAATTAGTTCTAAATCGTGCCTAGTTAGCGCCGATCGGAGAGGATATCATCGGGTGGTGGTGCTGAATTCATCCTATTGTTACCATATTTCTGTTGAAATACACGGCTTTTATTCCAATTTAGTTAGAACATGAAACATTTAGTACAATTTTCATCGTTAAAATGGAGTTTGAAAAATAAAACATGAAATTTTGATGAAAGGTTTTAGCTCTGATCACTTAAAAATTTCCGTATCAGGTAACATGGTCACAGCATTCGACGCTCAACACACATAGTGTGATACTACAGCTCAGCTCCTTGGCCACAACTTCCTGCGTATAAACATTCTATCTCTTTGTGTAACTCTTATACGAACTGGTTTTCCCTATTCTCAGTGTTTGAGACTTTTTACTGTCTATGTTACAGACACTCTTTCTATGTTCTGTGTTGCTCTCACTCACACACACTTGTACACTCACACATTGTACACACACTATTGCTTATTCGACTGTCCGTCACTTCACATTGTTGTATACCTTCTCTTGTACAAGAAGGCCTGATTTATCTACTGTGTTAATTTTATATGTCGCATGCACGCGCGCACAGACACAAACAGTTTCACTTTGTTAATAAATTTATTCTCATTATATATATAACGGTTGAGTTTGTCCTAAGTTCTTTTAGTGACACAATGGCTCGTATCTCTCACGACGAGCCTTCTATCTTATATATATCTTATTTTTGTGTTCGACCGTGCGACATGGTAAAAAGGAGCCTTTTCCCGTCTACGTCGCCATCTCTTTTGGTTCGCACGGTCGAAGTATTACAACTATATTTACTTGTTATTGTTACTATTGTTTAAAAAACCATAATCTTCATTTTGAAAATAGGAACCGAATTAAAATAAAATTTTTAAAAATGGTGGCCGCGAATAGTGCCATATTCCTATTTTCAATTTGAGGTCACCAATCTTAAGGATGTTGTGTTGTCTAGTACACATAGCAATGAGATAACAGATCTGCATTTAAGGAGTTTCGTGATATTTGATGAGACTAATATTTTTACGTATAGCCTAGTTGGCCGAAACTTCAAAGTCACTGTCAGTAATGTTCTTGTTTAAGAATAACAAACAAATATATAATATAATGTGTGTGTGTACACATGATGTGCTGTTGAACAGTTTTCCTTGTACCGAATGCCACTTAGAAGGCATTGATCTGCCCAGGGTTGACCCAGTGTAAAAGACACGGCCAAACCTGTCCTATGTTCCCTGGCTTTAAAGTTGTTGACTTTAAGTCAAAAACCTTTTGGATACATCACATCACTAACTGCACCAAGCACTTCTTTTCCTCTTCCTACTGCTCTTCGTCTCTCTGATTTTTTCCAATGCAGAGCAAACTCTGCGTTTGTGCATCTTTATGAACACCTGGGTTACTGTACATCATTCTGTGCACATATGTAAGTCTTTCGTGGAGTTTAACATTTTGTTCTTAAGTATATGTCTTTTATATTGTATTATATTACCTGGTTGGGTAGACAAAATGGCTATCCACGTCTGTGTTACCTGGTACATATCTCAGCAACTCGTGGGGTGTGGTGTGAGAGAAATGTAAATAAACCCTGCCGCATACAAAACTAAATATTGTAAATATTTTGTGTGGTGCTCTGATTCTGCTTTTCCTATCATACACTGTAAAGAATGATGGTTTCTTATTTTACCATGAAGAGAATGAAATATGTCGAGCAGGTGAAGGTGTGCTAAAACAATGTGACAATGTGATTCCAGGATGAGAGCCAAATAATTGTCGTTCATTCTTTTGAAAAAGTACCAAGCATATATTAGGGGAAGGCCAATCGATTTCTTCCTGTATATTTTTTTCTTATTCACCATTCTGTGATGCACTTGGGCACTTCATCAGTGATAATTCCTGGAGTTCGATGACTCCAGGTTTCGAGTCTTTCAACAATGACGCTCAGCGCTGGATTAACCATTAAGGAAAATAAGCACATGCTTAGAGCATCAAGGGATACTACAAATATGGTAAATGGTTTACGGCATTCTATATTCGGCCCCTGCTATAACAGCATCTGCTCTTATGAACTTCTTAGTTGCCTACCACTTCCGTCAAGGCTCACTTGACATAGTCTTTTCTTAACCTCCTAGTTTGTCCAATATTTCCACTGTAGAGCGTTAACCTATTGAAATTCCCTTCTCATCTGTTTTACCTACAGACATTGTTTGATTTATATACGTTCAAGGTGAACATACCAACTTTATAGGTCTCAACGATCTCAGAGGGCTTACAAAGGTCATGGGCACAGCTCCACCTTCAGACGAAGTTGAAAAAAAAACTTAAGTCTGTTAGTAATAAATGCATAAAGAGTGCATTGGAATGTCTGGCAGACTTACAGGAAACCAGAATCTAAGATACACTACATGCACTTGAGTAACAAGAGTACCAGACAGAATTCAGTGGTGTCGGCCGTGAACTGTCGACCATACACTGTTCAGATGGCTCATGGAAGTAGGATATCTTCTTACCTGTCTGACATGATGTGTTGGATGCCAAGTGATAAAACATAGTGACTAGGGTTAAGAAAAAAAAAAGTTTTAACGAATCTTATCTCTCTCCCTCTCGCCATACGTTCTTATATACCTCATTCTTTCTACATATTCTTTCTCTCTTCATCCTTCCTCCTTTTCTTTCTCTCTATCCTCTACTCTCTTTTTCTTTATATGTATTCTTCCTTACGGCAAGTTGATTCAGAAATCTCTCCAGCATCGAGAAAATAAATTTTTTTAATATTTTGTTACAATTTTGTTTTATATATTTTAGAAAAATGTTACAGTATGTCCGTAGTTTCCTGTCTCTGTTGTAAGATGTCCGTCACTTTTAGTCCTTGCTTGTCCACCACCTCCGTGATATTGCCTCCTATCACTTACACAACCAGAGGAGAAGTATCATGGATTTAAAGTCCTTGCGTTTTAAACGCACTGATATCTCGCTGAGTTTGGTCTCCATGGCTGATGAGAGGATTTCTGTCTTTGTCCTTTTCCGTATCTATACACCCACACTCGCTCGCTCACTCGCTCACTCGCTCGCTCGCTCGCTGTTACTTGGAATCGAAAATGACTTAGTAACATGTAGTAGGCTTTCGCTGATTGCTTTAGGTCTGTATGTAGTCACGTTCAGACATAGACATTGTCTTGGCCCAGTAGAACATCCAGGATGTGACAGCTTGCAGGACAGGGAGTTCCAACAGCATGGTTGATGCTCGGTTTCAAGTGACTCGACTGGGGCGACGTGAAACAAAAGTGCTCGCTCAAGGGCGTAACGAGTCACTTGGTCCAGGGATTGCGCTCTATATTGTGTGTTTGTGTGTGTGTGTAACTGATTATTGCATTTAACTCTGACCGGCTATATGCAATAACTAGTAATATTGTTCTCCAATAATAATATTTTTCTAATTTTGTCATGGGTAATTTTGAGGGGAGGGCCAAGTCGATAACATTGACTTCAGTACTTGACTGGTACTTTATTTTATAAACCCTGAAAGGATTAAAAGCAAAGTCGGCAATTGTGATATATGAACTCGGAACGTAAAGTCGGAAGAAATGCAGCTAAGCATTTTGTCCGCGTTCATATTAATAATAATGATGATGATAATAATAATAATAATAATAATAATAATTATTATTATTATTTCTTTATAACCATGAGAATTGACAAAAAGATGAAGGACGATACATTGTGAAATTACGTAAAAGCATGTAACCATGGGAAATAAGACCAAAAACGAAATTCAAGAAGAAAAATCCCCTCAACAGAAGACCTCCGAGGGCTACTCGTGGTAGTGTCACAAAAAACTGTGACCCTGGCCTTCTCTCAGCCGTCCTCTCCTCTATCTTTCAATAAATTAAGAGGCAACACTTCCTTCTCCATTCTCATTTTTCTTTACAAGTGTAATTTGAAAAAGTTGAAGGCTTTTGACTAAATAGAGAGGTGTCTGTCTATAGTCCTCTCCGTCTCGTCCACTACACAACTTCTGCCTTTTCTTTTTTTTATATACCAAATATATAAAGCTGACAATGTATATACAGAAACACTCATTAGAAATGTTTTTTGAACCAATATATAAACCGTTTTTGTCTAGCAATAATCATTCTCGTACTTTGTTTTCTGCCTGACTTTCACTTCACTTCGTCTCGCTTTGTTTCTTTTGATGTTAATCTAGCAATCTCTTGACATACCAATTTTTTTTTTGTTTTTGTTTTCTTTCTACATGTTTATTTATATTTTTTGGCGCAGCCCGCCAACCGTCTTGTTTGCTCTGTTTTGTCTCTCTCTCTCTCCGTCTGTCTTATTTTCTGCATCTCTCTCTCCTTCTCTCTTATTCTCTTACTCTCTGTCTACCTCTGAAATCAAATCCCTCTTTTAGCAGCTGAAGGTCTCTGGCGAGGAGACAGGAATTAATATGATACCACTTGAAAGTTTCATCTACCAACTCGGTTGCAATTTAGAACTGGTTTGCTTGGAGAGAGAGACTTGGAAAATGAAAATAAAGATAATATTGTATTTACTAAGTTTGTGTATATATGTTTGTGTTAGGAGTGAGGTACAGCAACAAGGGATTTCTTTATATGTTGAAGGAAGGATTGGCTGATCCCACACAGTGGAAGTCGTTCCGCTGACGTCACGTTTTGGCAACCTTCTTTAGCAAAATGGTAAATAAAACCGAGACACAAAGACGGTTTTATTTTATTAAGAGCTGACGCTAACTTCCAAACGTTATGGAATACTGTGAAGACACGATATCGCTATTTTGAAGGTTAAATTTTTTCTTCCTAGATTAAATCCTTGCTGTTTTCATTAATGGTTAAACTAGAGTGATGATCTAAACGAAACCCTAAGAATTCGATCAGTCTAGTAATGGGAGTTTGTATTGACGAGAATCAGTTCGGATATATACAAAAGGGAGCAAATATCAGCTTCATATCCCACATGTAAAAAAGAAAAAAAAAATCAACTTTAACATACTTTTCAAAGATTTGATATTTTTCTGAGCCCCCACCCCGACCCCAATGTAGTTTGCTTTGTGATACATTTCATATCATGGAAATGAAAAAGAACGTTATTTCCAGAAAAAAATAGGAAGGAAATTTAAATTTGATAGTTCAAATGTATAGTCTGACTCAACTAAACATTAAATATTTCTTCAGAAAAAGAAAAATTATTTTTTTTCTCCAGTTGAAAGGCGTTAAGGCAGATCATTAATTCCTCCACCCACCCCACCCCTAAGAAACATCAACATATACTCTGTTTATATCCTGCATCTTTTTATCCCATGGAAATTTCAATGTTTAAGTCTCTTGCTTCAATATTATTTGAATAAGTCTAATGATTTATTCGTAAGCAACTCGGATAATATATTCTTTTAGCCCTATCTTATGGCTGTGTGATTAGAGGCAGAAACAATGTGAATTTGGTTTCAGTTCCAATGCTTGGCTCCTACTGTTACTTGTGTTTACATGACTATGCTGTGAGGCCATGTATTTTTTTATACAAATTTACATACTTGTACTCCTCAATATAGGGCCAGTGGACAGAAAAAATATGAAGGTACCTGAGCTTAACATTGTACATGAGTGTCTTCCCTATAGGAAAAGGTAGGGATCATCGTTTAACGTCCACCTTCCATGCTAGCATGGGTTGGACGATTTGACTGAGGACTGGCGAACCAGATGGCTGCACCAGGCTCCAATCTGATCTGGCAGAGTTTCTACAGCTGGATGCCCTTCCTAACGCCAACCACTCCGAGAGTGATCAAGAGAGTATGATCAATAAAAGCTTCCCTGTTGTGGGCTGTGAATTTGGTGTCAGTGAATCTACCATTTGTTCCATTTGCGAAATGCACAGAGACTATTCATTTATCAATGTTTTTTGGAACTAAACCCCTGTTACAAACGAGGATATATATATATATAATATATACACGCATACACACGAGAGGAAGTCAAAAATTATCATCTTTATTGTCACACTGCCTTCTGCACATGCATGCTTATAGTTGGTACTATTGTAGTCAAGTGATCAAAGTTTGAGCCTGATTGCACCATATTTCTTTTCTAGCTTTGCAGTGTAAGCATGGATGCTCCACTAGCAATGTGCACCAAAGAAGAACAAAGAGCAGTGATCTGAGAGATGGTAATGGTGAACTGCTTCACCATCACCATCTCTCAAGCTTGCTGAATCTTCTCGTCAGTGGTAGAGGTCGATAGATGTCCTGCTCTCTCTTCATGCATCATGCTTGTCCATCTACTTTTAAACTTCTTGATCCACTCGTACACACTTCTACACAGTAGTGTACTGTCCCCTGTATTGTACTAAAAGCCTCCAAAGAATTTCAGCACCTGACACACCGACCAGAGAAATCGGATCACATTTCTTTGTTCTTCTTTGGTGCACATTGCTAGTAGAGCAGCCATGCTTACACTGTAAAGCCAGAAAGAAAAATGGCGCAATCAGGCTCAAACTTTGATCACTTGACCACAATAGTAACAACTATAAGCCCGCATGCACAGAAGGCAGTGTGATAATAATAAAGATATGTTATGGTAAAAGTGCGAATAATTTTTGACTTTCTCTTGTGTGTGTGTGTGTCTCACAATATATGGATTCAGGTAATCCAGTAGTACTTACAAAAACAGTTCTTTAATCTATCATTCTACAAAACAAAGAATATATAACCAAATACAAAATGAACATTGTGAAAGTGGTTGTGCTTTATCAATGAACTACCAGATATAAACCATTCATCTTACTATCTAATAACATATATGTATGCATGCATGCATTGTAATGGTTCACTGGTGTTCAGAGAAACTGTCAATGGTGGAGTTTTTCTGCACGTAGTCTGCCATTTGCAATCCCTTAGAAATGCATTTCCTAATCTTTTTAATTCTTGAGGAATCCTTGAAATACATTCCATGCCTCAAGGACAGTATACTTTCATGAGGGAATGTGTTGTTTTTCAAAAGGTTCACTGCGTATTTTGAAAATAGAATTTGAGATTAGACAAGCTATGTTAATACTTGAGTCTTAAAAAAAACAGGTTTATTCATAATTTTGTTTTACACAAGTATACTTAAACCAAAGTGAACGACAGTAGTATATTTTTTTGTTCTAAATTTTTAATTTAAAAATTTTATTTTTTGTCTTTGTCATGAAATCTTCAAGATTTGTGAAGCACTACTTTGTGATCAAGCGACCTTCTAGAAATAGCAGCCCAATCTTCTTCATATCACATCCTACTGTTTTAAAAAAAGGGAATGATGCTTTAAATATGGTTGGCTCAGATACATTATCTAGAGAAAAATAAAAACTGATAATCTCTGTTTGAAGGTGGTTATTAGTTGGCAATGGTTAACCCAAAGTTAAACTACACATCACTACTGAAGGAAAACGAATTTATTCTCTATTCTAACATTGCATTTAGAGGAAATGCATTTCAATGATCTTATCTCATGCTTGGTTACAAAACTCTGAGAAAACACCTTAAACTTGTGATTTTAATGGAATAATTGACAAAGGCAAGAATTGATACATTCTTTCCTCTATTCTCATTTGTGTAATAATTTGTTTTGAGTTTTAGAATTTATTTCTTTATCATATTTGAAATTAGTGTTTCAAAACAAGTGCTTATCCTAAATTAAATTTCACTTTCAATTTAGACTTTTGGGTGTATTTATTTATGGCTAATAAACTTTAGTTTTCTTCTTGAGCAAACTCAAAAGGTCTGGTTGCTTCACAACAGTTTAAATATTTCCTTTTTGTCTTTTTACTTTTCATTATTTCCTGTTGCAGGGCTGGTGGATTGCCAGAATTGTTAGTGTTGGACAAAATATTTTATGCCTTGCAAAATACTTTATGCCTTCCTACTTTTTATGTTCTAAGATCAAATTTCACCATATTTAATTTTGCTTGTCCCGTTCTCGAGTTTGACAGAAGAAAGCAAACAATTAAGAGCTAAGGGTCAATACAATCTTTTAACCCCTCAGTCTTGAAAATTGCTAGCCTTGTGCCTATATTAGAAACAAACATTTTTTATTGTATTTTTTTTTTTTACTTGTTTCAGTCATTTGACTGTGGCCATGTTGAAGCAATGCCTTTTTAGTTGAACTAGTTGACCCCAAGACTTATTCTTTGTAAGCCTAGTACTTATTCTATCGGTCTCTTTTGCCAAACCACTAAGTTTCGGGGATGTAAACACACCAGCATCGGTTGTCAAGCGATGTTGGGGGGACAAACACACATATACACACACACACACATATATATGCATATATGACAGGCTTCTTTCAGTTTCTGTCTACCAAATCCACTCTCAAGGCTTTGGTCGGCCCGAGGCTATAGTAGAAGACACTTGCCCAAGGTTCCACGCAGTGGCACCTTGGGCAAGTGGGACTGAACCCGGAACCATGTGGATTGTAAGTATGCTACTTACCACACAGCCACTCCTACGCCTATATTTAATTTAAATTTCTAATAACTAAATTTTATGGGGCAGGTGGAGGGCAATATCTTCAGATGGAAAATCTCAAATATTTCTTCTACAAATAATTAAAAATCACTATAGTTGACATGACTAACAGTATTCCTTTGACTGGTAAGAGTTGATGTTGGAAGATACCTCTAGCAAGAGGTAACTTCAAAACATTAGAACTTATGATTTTTTTGGCAACAAGACTATATTGGATCTGACATTCATTGAAAGTTACTATGTTTAAGATGTGTTCATAACAGCTACAAGGAAAAATTCTTTGTGAAATTTACTCTATCCCTTTGTTTTGAGTTTAGATTCTACCAAGGTTGATATTTTTTTTTTCTTTCATACTTCCATAGCTGATAAAATAAATACCAACCAAGAATTGGGGGTTAATTTAATTACCTGTATCTTTTTTCTCTTAAAAAAAAATGTGTGGCATTGTACCTGTCAAATCTTTATTTTTTAAATAGTTTTAACATTTTTCAAAAATTTTTCTTGTAATTCTAGAGATAACAGGTTTGGCCACAGCAAATGATGTTCTTTACATGGATGTGAGGCGGGTTTGTATTTATAGTTTGGAGTTATTCACATTTTTTTCTTAAAATTCTGCTGGAAGCAAATCGAAATCCCAGTAGTATAACTTTGCACAGATGATACGCATTATAATCTTATTCACCGTACAAAAGCAGTGAAAGTGTTTATGTAGGTAGGTAGGTAGATAAATATGTAGGTAAGTAACAAACGTGAAAGCAAAACAAACGCAACATAATTTGTTTGGAGTGAAACTGAGTGGAAGACACTGGGAGTGGTAATGGCTATATATTGCAATTCGTTACAGGATAGTTTCAATAGGGATGGGATGAAACCTAGAAGTTATGACAAATAGAAGCTAGTTCTTTGTTTTATCTAAACAGTTGGACAACTTTTTGTTGTTGCTGCAGTGCTCATGATTTTATTTTATATTTGTTTTTCTGCATCAGCCTGTTGTTATTAATGAAAGCAGAACTGCTATTACTACATACCATATCATATCCCTTTCTCTACTGCCAGTCCTTACTCCCTCTCTCCTGAACCACTCTCTATTGACATCTATCTCTCACTCTTATCATTGGCTACTTCCCCACTCTTATTCACCTTCCATCTTTAATTCCTCTAACCACCTTTGGCCCTCTTTCTATCCATCACTTCCATCCTTTACCACACACACACACATTCTTGTAACCATTACCCACCCTTCCTGATTCCTCTGTTACTGAGCTCTCTTTTATTCAGCTTCTTGTGTTTCTTGTCACTATTATCTTTATCTCTCTGGCTTTTCTCCTTCTGCCCCCACTCAACCATATACAATGCAGGAGTCAATGCTGCATCAAATAATAATAGTAAGCACAAGTTTGGCTGAAAGGGAACAGTTAATTATATTAATCCCAGTATTTAACTAGGATTTTCTATCAATTTTTTTTATCAATCCTGGGAAGATGGAAAGCAAAGTTGATTACAGCCAAATTTGAACTCAGAATGTAAAGAGCCAGAAAAAAAAAGAAAAAAAATCTGCAAAGCATTAACTTGGCTTGTGAAGACCTGTTGGGGCAAGCAAAAGTGAAATCATGATGGCACCTGTGCCCAGCATCGCCTTTCTGGCACTTGTGCCCGTGGCACGTGTAAAGACTTTCGAGCAAGGACGTTGCCAGTGCCGCTGGACTGGCTCTTGTGCAGGTGGCACATAAAATACACCATTTTGAGCATAGCCGTTGCTGCCTGACTGGCCTTCGTGCCGGTGGCACGTAAAAGCACCCACTACACTCTTGGAGTGGTTGACGTTAGGAAGGGCATCCAGCTGTAGAAACTCTGCCAAATCAGATTGGAGCCTGGTGTAGTCACCTGGTCTACCAGTCCTCAGTCAAATCATCCAACCCATGCTAGCATGGAAAGCGGACGTTAAACGATGATGATGATGATGATGATGTAGTGATTCTGTCAATAATAACAATAGCATCATAATAATAATTTATTTATGCAAATAACATACATAACATTCTAATTTATGCATGTGTGTGTGCATGGACACACACACACATATACATGTATGTGTTGTTTGATACTTGGAGAAATGTGCTGGAGGTGAAGTTTTTCCATCCAAAGTCAATCGTATCATAGTAGACTTCCAAAGGCATTCCATCCATATCCATCGTACTTTATTTTCAAACTATGCGTATACAAGTCTATATTATATAGACTTCTAATAAATGAAAAAATGCATTGTAAATAAACAATGACATAAAAAAATGTATATACATAAGACACAGAGGGTCCCCAATTCTTCATCAGTTATCAGCCAGAATGGTAACACTTAATTTTGCACTTTCATAAAACTGAGGGGATTCCCATCTGAGTATTACCATTCTGGTTTATAACTGAAGAATTGGGAACCCTCTGGGTGTTACATGTATGTTTTTTATTTGTCGTTTATTTACAAGGCATTTTTCATTTATTAGTAATGGTACACAGTACATACCAGGCATTTATTAAGTGTTTATATAATCTAGTGTCCCGTCCCATTCTGTCAAAAACAACAATTTCAGAGTGTGATTTAAATGAGATTTGGCTGCTATTTGCAGGGTGCTATTTCAGATCGAGCTATCACATACAGACCCCACCTTGATGAGGTGTGGTAAATTACAAAGATGTTAGTTGCTAATCACTGTAATTATAATGACTGAAGCATCAACAGGAAAGGAGTAAACCTGATTTTAGAAATAAGATATTATTGTCATGACATCATTTGCGGAATTGAACGGTGGTGGTGATGGTGATGCTGGTTAGCACCTGATTAAGCAGACCTATGGTTAGAGGCATTACAGTGATGCTCATCCCTGCCCTCATGGGCACAAACAGACCTATGTTTAAAGACATTCCAATGACGACCATCCTGTCTTCAAGGGAACGAGCAGACCAGTGATTAAAGATATTCTAGATTTCTAGGAATTACTAAGTTATCTTTTGGGGCATTGCATATCTAGGACTACTTTATTCAATGTATCCTGTATTTTTTTTTCTAGATGGCAAGATGTAATTATAAGGAAGATTTGGCTGCTATTTCTAGCACCTCAATTATATTGAGATTCCCTTGCTATCTTAGGAAGATTTG
>NC_068982.1:134334005-134338413 GCF_001194135.2 Octopus bimaculoides
TCAATTATATTGAGATTCCCTTGCTATCTTAGGAAGATTTGGCTGCTATTTCTAGCACCTCAATTATATCGAGATTCCCTTGCTATCATAGGTAATTTTTTTTAATCCTCCAAATGTCTGATAGCAATGTTTCGATCAGTTAAACAAAGATAAGTAACCCAATAAAATGGTCTCAATAAAAAGGCTGCTTAACTTGGCAAAAATAGCAGCTAACTTACCCTCAGAGATCATACCCTACTATCTTTAAATTTTATTCCAAAAAACAAAAATAAGTAGTATGATAGGCCTGCATGATCAAATTGGCCTAGGGTTAAACAAAATAACTCTGGTAATGAGCATTGGCTGGCTGGGTTATTTAATAACTTAAATCATTTAAGGTTAATGGTGTATTGTAAAGTATTTAAAAATAGAATTTGATTATCTCTTTTTTCCAAACCACTAAGTTGTGGAGATGTAAACAGACTTGGAATATATATATATATATCTATCTATATATATATATATATATATATATATATATATGTTGGAGACTATTTGATCAACTTGTCCTTTCAAGGAGTGCCCCAGCATGGCCACAGTCCAATGACTGAAACAGCTGAAAGCATGAAGTAGTATACTCATGCAGGTTTATATAATTAAATTGCACATTTACCATTTATGTGAAGACCATTTGTCTTTTAACAGGTGTCAACTGATAAAAGAAATATACACCAAGATGAATGTTTGTGAGAGAGAGAGAGAGAAAGAGAGAACTGAAATATCAGTCTCCCACTTCCATTTGTTTTTAATATGATTCCATATGTTATCTAGGCCACTGTAATCTTCATCGGGAATGCATCAAGTAGTTCTATGTTTTTGTAGAAATGAAAGTAAAAAGATAAAGAATACATATAATGTGATTGCATGTGTTTACATACACTGTGTATGTGTGTGTATGCATAGAATATGTGTATATTGTAGTTGAATGTTTATGCATCTCTCTTCACACACATGTGTATATATATATATATAGGGTTATAATATATACATATAAATAAATATTCATATAGATACACATATAATACACACAAGCACACTTACAGTTTTGCTATAATATTTTTGTTTTATATTATTTTTTTTGTTTCTATAGAGATGTGTCATCAGACATATGGGGAACCCACCTAAGCTACACCTATTAAGATGAATAGGTTTGATACTCCAAACTATTTTTATCTTGTGCTTGAAAACTCTGCCAGCATCTGAGTTCCTGCTCAGCTAGCATTTTGGTTGGTTCTCTTGAAATAGTTACTGAATTACAAAAGAAACAAAACAAAAGAGAAATTGGCAGATTTTTATGGCGAACTTCTGTTAATCTTATTACACATGCTGATTTGGTTTATTTATCCACCATATGTGAAAATAATTTCTACTCTTCATTGAGTAGATGCGAATAATAACTAGATGGTGTTCTGATATTCTTCATTCTCTCATCATTATTTTGTGATGCGAAGATTAGGATATATACTAATTCAAGATTTTATCATATATCAATGCTTTGTTATTGATAATGAAGTATTGAGGAAGCAGTTGGTATATTTATTAAATGAGTAATATTAAATATAATTGAGCTTAGAGAAATTAGTCAAACCAGTCAATAGGTACAAGATTTAAATAAATCATGTCAGTATTGATGCACCATTAACACATTTTTATAGGCGTCATTCAGTACATTATTTTGATTTATCCTTGATATCATTGAGTACATACGGATATATGTGCATACCTCTTTCTCTCTCTCTGTGTATACCTACTGATATCTATGGATAGGTGTAGAGATGTGTGTGCACATGCATTAGAAAGGGCATCCAGCCCTAGAAACCATGCCAAAGCTGACACTGAAGCTCGATGCAGCCTTACAGCTCACTGGACCTTCTCAAACTTTCCAACCCATGCCTGTATAGAAGTGGACATCAAATGATAAAGAAATGGAAAGACTAGTAGTTTTATCTCCTGAAAATTCTGTCTTATAATAAATGAAAAAGTTCTTAATATTATACCAGA
This sequence comes from Octopus bimaculoides, assembly GCF_001194135.2. Taxonomy (NCBI): domain Eukaryota; kingdom Metazoa; phylum Mollusca; class Cephalopoda; order Octopoda; family Octopodidae; genus Octopus; species Octopus bimaculoides. The sequence continues at coordinate 134,336,046 of NC_068982.1, forward strand.
GGCATTTAAAATGACTGCTGGCCATTAGATAATGGTAAGCATACACTAAGCATGTGGTATAGTGATTAACACTTTGAGCTAATGATCATGAACTTGTGAGTTTGATTCTCGGACATAGCAGCACATTGTGTCCTTCAGCAGTGCACTTCATTTTCTTTGTATAAGCCAACTCAGACTGGTACAGCATGAAAACTAGTGTTGGCCTAGTGCTGGTGCAGCCTTTTCTTCTTTCAGCTGTCAAATCCTTGATGTTCCACTGAGAGAGAGTAAAGATGATACTTGTGATTGCATAGCATCCTTAAACAATTAGCAAAACCATGGTACATGCTACCAAATGATAATCACTTGTTTGTTTTTTTTTATACGAATGGAGGCATGGCTATAAATACTAAGCACTTACAACAGTTTCTTTTGAATATAAAAAGTAAATATCCAAGCTGGTAACAGATTGCAAACCTGGACTGAAGTAGGCCAACAATGAGCTGTTGCTGCTTTCAGTGTTGTTGTCGTTATTGTTTAGTAACCTTCAACCTCTATATTCAGTTAACTGAGGTTGATGTGATCTGTGATGTGGAAGTACTTGATTGAACAATCGTTTAGTTTGTACCTTAACCATAGTCCTCTTAGAATTTTTATAGAAAATACAGTCTTAACATGCTGGACTCTGGATATGTGATCCTATTTCAAATAGGAAGTCTATGATGATGATTATCTTTTAATACATATATTTTTTAACTAATCTGAAAAACTGCATCTCAGTATGTCATACTTGATCCAGTTTCATCTCCTTTTAAAAAGCCTAACCCTCTTAGCTTTAGTTTATTCATTACTTCTGTGTCTACTTAGGTTTACTTTATTTCTACTGTGTAAACCATCCATTAACATTTTTTTTCTTATGCCGTCCATTTATATTGAATGTCCAAATCACTGTAGTTTCTTCTTTACCCCCTTTATTATGAATTTAATAAAAAAAAATATGGTCATTATTAAACTGGTGTATCAGTGATTAAGTGGAAACAACATAATTGTAAAGACACTTCAGCATTTTCAAAGATATGGCCACCTCTCTAATGTGGGTGCCTTGATAAAATACATCAAGTACACTCTGTGAAGTGATTGATTATAGGAATGGCATCAGTCCATATAAACTAAGCCAAAAATGAGTCGTACAAATGAGATATGGTTCCTCCAACCTGTGCAGACAGGCAGCAGCTTCAAATAATTGACTCTGCTACAAAGATCCATCCAATCCATATCGGACTGGAAAGCAGATGTAAAATAATGATATGAAGAGAGGGATTAAGAGGGTTGTAAAGATCTACCCATCCCAAGGAGGTCTATTTGTGGAAACACACAATCGATCATAATGATATAATATTGTGTGTCTTTATCATTGAGTAAAGCAGTTTTTGGATATCTAATTTAAAGAGTAAATGTTTTCTTCCGCTGTTTTATTGGAAAGGTAAAATTGAATTATTTTTGTCAGTTTCCGACAGTAATTAACAGTGTATTGTAAAGAAATCCAATTACTCTAATGACATCTTAAATGAATATGTATTCTGAGACAACTAGATTTAAGTGTCAGTCTGTTTAATTATTCACTGAGACATGAAGGTTAACAACTCTTGTAATTCCTATAATTATACAAGATTGACTTTGTGAATGGAATTAATTTCTGAAAGTTCCTTCTTAGTACAGTTTTGATTTTTTTAAATTTTTTTTTTTTAAATAGAATGAAGTTTTCTCAATTAATTCTCAATGTATCACTGTATTTGTTTCTATTGGCTAGTGAGTAATGAAAGGCAATGCTAATCTTTGTAGAAAATAATAAAACCCTAAGCTACATTATATAAAACAGGCCTGCACATCATATTAGCCCAAGAGCATGTATTGTTTCCCCATGTAGCATATTGGGAATTTAGACATAACCTATTTCTAAAAAAAATAACTGATGTGTTCGGATAAGTATTAAGCTGTTTATATGATTAGAGGATGAGACACATATCTTCCGATTAGTCACAATACATTGATCTCTTCAGTTTCAACATTGATTAGTTGATTTACATAACACTTAATATTTACTTCATATATATGAAAAACCAGTCATATAAAATACCATAAAGTGTATGAATGAATAAATTTTATGTAAGAATTTATATCTAGATTTACTAAAGAAACTAGACGCAGGAGTGACTGTGTGGTAAGTAGCTTGCTTACCAACCACATGGTTTCGGGTTCAGTCCCACTATGTGGCACCTTGGGCAAGTGTCTTCTACTATAGCCTCGGGCCGACCAAAGCCTTGTGAGTGGATTTGGTTGACGGAAACTGAAAGAAGCCCATCATGTATGTATGTATATATATATATAT
>NC_068982.1:134339409-134348193 GCF_001194135.2 Octopus bimaculoides
TCTGAGTGAGAGTCCCTTTGTCGCCAGCAGGGGTAAGAGCTCTCTAAACTTGGCCCAGGCTATTCTTATTCTAGCAGTTACACTTTCAGTGCACCCACCCCCACTACTAACTTGGTCACCCAGATAGCGGAAGCTATCGACTACCTCTAGTTTTTCTCCCTGGAATGAGATAGAAGTTGTTTCCTGTTTGTTTACAGTGTTTATTGCACCTGAACATCTGCCACATACAAAGACTAACTTTGTAGTTAATCTGCCTTTGATATTGCTGCAACTCTTATGTGTCCATAGCTTGCACCGGGTGTGTGTGTATATGTTTGTGTGTCTGTATTTGTCCCCTAACATCTCTTGACAACTGCTGTTGGTGTGTTTACGCCCCCATAACTTAGTGGTTTGGCAAAGGAGGCCGATAGAATAAGTACTAGGCTTACAAAAAATAAGTCCTGAGGTTGATTTGTTCAACTAAAGGTGGTGCTCCAGCATGGCTGCATTCAAATGACTGAACCAAAAAAAAAAAGATACCATGTGAGTTGTGAGCCAGACTTCCTATGCATCCATGGGTATTTAAGCAATGTGCTTGTGGACAGTTGATGGGTTGGTTGTGATGCTGACGAAAGAGCAATAACTCTTGAAATTTGCATTTACACCCATTACTGATGTTTTCTATCTTCAATCACATTGTTTACATAGACGTAATTTGCAGTGCTGGCTCTGTGGGAAATCTATAGGTGTAGTTGTGGTTGTGTGGTAATAAGTTTGCTTCTCAACTGCTTGGGTCTGGGTTCAGTCCCACTGCGAGACAATTTGGAAAATATCTTCTACTATAGCCTTGGGCTAACCAAAGCCTTGTGAGTGGATTCGGTAGATGGAAACTGAAAGAAGCCCATTGTGTCCATTTGTCTCCTACCACCACTTGACAACAGATGTTGGTGTGTTTACATCCTTGAATTTAGCTGTTCAGCAAAAGAGACCAATAGAATAAGTACTAGGCTTGAAAGGAGAAATTCATCAAGGCCCCAGCATGGCCACAGTCTAACAATGGAAAAAAGTGAAACAAAAGATAAACTTAAAAATAAATTCACTGCTCTGCTAACACAAGATAAGACACAATATTGACTTGTAAACCTTTAATATACTTGGTAGTATTTTGTTGTAAAATGAAATACTGTGCCTTTATTAGTGCTATATAGAGTGCAGGCAGGGCCATGTGGTTAAGAAATTTGCTTTGCAACCAGATGGTTTTGAGTTTGGTTTTACAGCATGGCACCATGAATGTCTTCTGCTATGGCCCTAGGTTGACCTTGAAAAGCGTTTCTTTCAAAGTTTGTTTATGCAGGCCTGCTATGCAGCATCTAGCCAATCAATATTGTCTCTGCTATGGAAAGAAAGGAAAAAACAAAATGAGAAGAAAAAGCTAGCTAAATGTATTGAAATTTGTAAATGAATAAATTCATGAGAAGAATTCTAATATTGTGGTTGCTTTTGCTTTTTTTTTTTTTTTCTAGAGAAATGAGATTTGAGTTAAACTTCTAGAAGAGTTTACTTTCTACATTAGCTATGAAGTGTATAATGTTTGGTAATGTGTTTGTTTATTCTGTAATTGTGTTTACAATATTCTATAAACACCTGTTTATAAAATTACTTTGTAATGTCTGACCAGTTATGTAAGTTCAGGAAAGATAAATGGATTATGAATTAATTGAATTAATAATCTGTCAATTCATAATTTGATTCATGGGGTTATTTCCCTGTTGTAGATATCAGACTGCGGTGAAGCACCTTGTTTGTTATGTTGGACATTAGTAGAATATCCTATTCTGTTAGCACTAAATGGCTGATAAATTATCTTGTGGAAATAAAATAGCCAAAATAAAGACTTACAATATTTAATCTGGAAATAAGGAATGGCAAGTAATCTGTAATGTAATGAGTAATGTGGTTAGCCAACAAGCAATAGGTATGTGGTTTGATTACCATCAGTGGGTTTATTGCTCTACCCTGTCTCAAATTGCTGTCTATCATACATGAGAGATGAAAATCAAGTGAATAATTTTATCTCAGTTGAAATATGTTTTCTATTCATTATTTTCAATATTTTAGTATGGAATAGGTTTTGTTGAAGCAATTAAATTTACATTAAATGTTTTACTGTTACTAATGACTAAACAACGAGAAAGGAGTGGAACCTGTCACTAAACTATGGAGGCGGCATTTCAGCATCTCAATCTCATAGTTATGTGTGAGTGTTTGTTTTCTTGTGCATATAAATGTCTTTGTGTGTTTGCTACTTGGGTTATTCAAATAAAATTGCTGGAAGAAAGTGTTTTTTTTCTTTTTTTTTCCTTTTGTTAATTTCAGACTTAGATTCCTTTGTTAATAACATTATATATGTTTTTTTTTTAATTCATCCTCCCACTACATGATTATTTACTGTCCCTTGGGCTTTAGATAAGGCTCCCTATAATTGTCCTTTATGGTGATGTCACATGAAACAGCTACTGCAAACAAGTGCAGTATATCAATATCTTCCACCTGCACAGCTTGAGACAAATCCTGGATATCAAATGAACTGAGTTGCCAACATTGAGGCTCTGGCTTGTGTCCAAATACACAGCCTTCTCATCTTACTTTAAACAATCAGTCTTCCACTGGCTGGGTCACTTACACTGCATGTCATAAAAGAATATCAAAAGATCTGCCGTATGGTGAACCAGCCTCTGACAAGTGAAGACAATTTCAAAGATGACATGAAGTCCTTTACATGAATGTTGAAAGGTGGGAGGATACAAAAGGGATCATTCCCACTGGAAGCTGGAACTGGGCAAGGGTATAAACGGACAAGAGAAGAGGCTGATGAAAAAAGGCAAAATCAATGGATAAACTTCACCAGGACAAGACTGACAAAATAGTGCCTTCAAATGCAGTGGATTATAAGAGGACCTGTCACTTACATGTAAGTTTCTACAATCAAAGCAAGACATTGCAGATTCATGGTTTCATGATACTAACAGGCATCTCCAATATCCTTATGTCTATATTACTTATGTCTTTATCATTTTTTTCTTAAATGACCAAAAAATTGCCATTAGGAAGGAAATCTAGCCATGAAACACTGCTTCAAAAACTGTCCAAAATGGTAAAGATGACTACTTAATTATTTGGCATTGGCAAGAGATGCATGCTATGAAACACTGATTTGGTTACAAAATTAGATACGTGCATCTCTTCAATTTATGCAAACAGTAAATAAATACATAAATAAATACATACATACAAAAATAAAGCCGAATAAAGACACTATAAACAACTGCTTAATCTAAAATTGGAATCCTATTTTGTACTTCGTTCTGGCATCATTTTATAAGTTTGGGCTAATTGCTGTTAAGAACCATCTTATCTTGTTTATTTGATCTCATTGCAATGTTGTTGTTGTTATTGTAGTTGCCACTCCTCCAAAAGAAGTTTAGTGTTGCAATTTGATTTGAAGTGGCATAATGGTTTCAACTGGAATTGACTTGAAAGATTTGAAACTTCTACAGAGAAACTTCTCCATGCGGACTGTTGCCTCCAGCAAATATAGCAGAACAATTTGCATTCCATTCAGAATACGGTTCTACATTGATATCAATGTTCTACTAGAACCATCTCATTGCAGACACTTGTTGCTTTTATATCTCTCTCTCAAAACTTTTGCACAACAGTGCAATATGTACTTGAGGAATAAGAGATGTTAATCTGGTTTTATTTATACATTCTGTTTGCTATTTGTAGGAGTGTGGGGGGAAGATTATATAACACCTGGAAATGGCAATGTTGTTTTGTGCTCTAAAAAAGAAACAATTACAAAACCAGTGATATAATATGAAGGTAATATTTTGCATCTCTAATTTATTTACATTTTTAGCCTAAATGTAATTTCTATTTTAGAGAACATCTGGCCCATTTGTCAGGCTTCCAGCCAACTGGTGATTAGATTAAGAGTGCTAAATATTTTGTTAGAAAAATTAAGAAATTTACCTACATACAATCCCCACTTTAGAGAACTATGTGTAGCCGGTTTATTAGGGTTCTAGCTGACAGTCCAATCACCATTTTCTTTGTCCTTTATCTTTTCACTTTTAGCTTTTCTTCCATTTCTCTTCCATTTTGCTTCTTATCTCTCTCCTTTCTGTTATCCTTTTTTTCACTCTTTTCTTTCTTCTTCCCTCTTCTATCAAACACATTGTATGTGTTTGTGTGTCACACAAACACTGGCACAGGCATGGCTGTGTGGTTAAGAAATTTGCTTCCCAGCCACATGGTTTCAGGTTCAGTTCCATTGTGCGACACCTTGGGCAAGTGTCTTCTTTATAGTCCTGGTCCAACCAAATTCTTGTGAATAGATGTGATGGGCAGAAAAGAAGCCCATCGTATGTGTGTATGTTTATGTCTCCTTGTTTAGACATTGCATGATAGCTGCAAGTGAATGTTACCATTATACATGCAGTGCCATTCATTTCCAATATTCTGTGTAAATATTTCTGGCCATGGGGAAATATTACGTTGCTTGGAAACAGATGATGGTTGGCAACAGACATCTGGCCATACTGTTGCCTCAATAAACTCTGTCCAATCCATACATGGGAAAGTGGACATTAAAATTATGATGTTGTGTGTGTGTGTGTGTGTGTGTGTGTGTGTGTGTGTGTGAGAAACAAGTAAAAGATAAAAAATATGCAGTCGTTTTACACCTATTTTATATATTGTCTGAGTCAGACAGGTCATGATGGTCTGGGTCATTTCTTATTCAAAGTGACTTCTTCCTGGATGTATCATTTATACATTCTATTTTTGATATGGCTTCTATGGCTAGATACCTTTAACACCAACAACTTTACAGAGTGTACTGAGTACATTTCATCCTGGTACTTGTACGAGAGAGGTTGTCATGTCTTTGCTAATCAATGACTCTTATATCTTTCTTATCCTCCTTCTCCAGATTGTCTTTAGGTCTGTCTAGCTTTTACTTTAAAGTCACTAATCATTGGCATATGTTGAATGGTACATTCTTCATCAGAGGAAGACTTAACTTTTCCTACTGTCTGTCTATCTTATTTCCTGGTGAATACAAAGTTTAGCTAGATCCCATGTTTGCTTGATTAGTTGGCTGGCTGGCTTCCTGAAGTTCATGTTGCAAATGATGAATTCAGTTACATAACAGGAACCTTGACTTGTTCTCTGTACCACATAACCATAGCCTTCATGTATGCCAGAGAAGCCGACATAGTAGTGTTTGTGTTCATTTAAATCACCAGCCTTGATAACGAGGTTGTTGCAGAAGGCTATTATAAAAGCAGTTCTTTTCATTTGCCAGCCCTGTTTGTGGTGCATCTGAGGAGGTAACTGTTATTATTGGTTTACCTGTGACTAATCTAAGCTTAATTAATCTATTACATATGTATGTAGGAACATACATATGTGAGCATGCATGTATGCGTATATTTGCATTGTATATACACATGTATACATTTGCACATGACCAATGTCTATACATATAGATATATACAGATAGGCACAGACATGGCTACATGGTAAGAAGTTTACTTCCCAACCGCATGCTTCTTGGTTCAGTCCTACTGTGTGGCTCCTTGAGGTAGTGTCTTCAGACCCAAGTTGACCAAAGCCTTGTGTGTGGATTTGGTGGATGGAAATGGAAAGAAACCAAGTGTGTGTGTGTATTACCTCAACTACTTTATCCATTTCTCTGCTAACAATATGCCAATGTCGTCACTCCTCCTATCTGAAAACTTCATCTTTGCTCTCTAGGCTGAAACTTCCCTCCAATTTTGTCCCTTGAACACAACACACTTTTTTTCCCCTGACTTTCATTGTTCCAATGTTAATTGTGGCAGCCCTAAAGTTTTAAACTTGACAGGAAGTGGTCTGTGCCCAGTGGTGAATGGGTAGATTTATATTGGTTTTCTACATCTGAAATAAAGCTTGTGCAGTCATTTCTCATAACCAGGTGGGGTGTCCCCCAATTCAATTCATCTTTTATTCCTTTACTTTCCACTGAATTTCTACAAATAATTATTAACACCAAGATGCAAAATATGGCTGTGTGGTGAAGAAGTTCACTTTTCAACTATGAGGTTTAGGGTTCAGTCCCACAGCCTGGTATTTTGGGTAATTATCTTCCAATATAGCTCAAGACTTAGTGAAGGAATTTTCTAGACACAAACTGACCAAATCACGTGTGTTTGTGTGTGAATGTTTACAAAACTATGAGCTACAAGTACGAGCACTGACGTCACTGTTTGTGACGCATCATTATTTGTGGTTGGGCTGCAACCAATGCAGTTTGTTGATGATTTCTTATCAACAAATTATCTGTAAATTTCTTGCTCTCCACTTCCTCTGAAATAAAAGAAATTCCTTATTTGAAAGACAAGTACAGGTTGCATCTGGCCATAAAAATCACATCTCAAATTTTCTCATCAAAACCATACTAGCGTGGAAACACATTAAATGAAATACAAAGATAGTTGGTGGCAGTCTTTATTGCTTTTTTTTTTTTTTTAAGTGGTAATGATTGAAACAATCTATGCTTCCTTGGCCTTATAAAAAGCAACGTTGTTGCTCATGACACCAGCAAACTTTTGACACCGTGAAATGCAGCAGGGCCTCTCAGATAATTGTACACCAAAATTTACTTTCATCTTTCATCAAAAGTTTTCCATCAGACAATTCCATCACTTAGAGAAGTAAAACATGCCCTCACATATCTACTGCCTCTGTAGCAAATGACAAAGAAATACAGGAGAGGTTCAATCATCTCAATACCTGTCCACTCACTCAGTCCAAACCTCTGCATCACCTCACTTATTCTCATCACCCACAATGTCCCCTAAAAGCATGACCCAACACATCTTTGCCATTATCTCTCTATCACTCTCTTTATCTTACTGTCTAACTCACTCTCCTTTCATTCTCAACTGGGTTATCCATGTATCTACTGTACAACAAGATACTTATCTCTGTCCCTTTATACCCTTAATCTCTCATTTAGCACAAAGCCACACCCCACTCAGTACTATTCCCCACTCTCTGTTGAGGTTCTTTTGTTTTACAAGATACTTGGTAACCCTGATGGTGCTGGTACCATGTAAAAAAACACACAGTACACTGTAAAGTGGTCAGCATTAAAAAGTGCATCCTGCTGTAGAAACCAGGCCAAAGTAGATGACTGGAATATGGTGTGACTCCTGACCTTGCTAGTTCTTGTCAAACCACCCAACCCATGCCAGCATGGAAAATGGATGTTAAATGATGATTTTTTTTTTTCTTTTTCTTTCTGCATTTTCAGTATGATAAAATAAGTCAACCTATTAACAGAGGCAGAATTATCTATCAGACTAATTACAGCAGACATTAAAAATGAAGCTCAGCATATTTAGGCTCTAAACTTCATTAGGCAGATATGTATTTAGCATAGGGCCATGGATTGGCTCCCATGCCGGTAACACTTGAAAAGCACCATTCGAGCTTACTTATTTCTGTCATCATTTTTACCCTTTTCCAATGAGTTGTAGTGCACCTGAGCATTGTATGCCAAAGCTCATTATCATAAAAACATCGATTTTCTCCAAGTTCTCCAGGCCCAGAAATCAGCTGTTGTAATTTAACCCTAGCTCAGCACTGATTAAATCCCTCAATAATCAAAATATAGTCCAGATATGGTCATTGTATTTTTCTTTCTTTCCATTTTTTCACTTTCAGATTCAGTAATATTTTCGACCACATTACCCCAAAGTGTTAACTTCTTATAAGAATTTTTGATTTGGCTGCTATTTCTAGCAGGCCGAATGACCAGGTAGAAGTTCTGGTCATGGATTTTATGTCCTAGATATTATCGACATCATTGTACCAACAACAGATGTTATGTTGTTATTGCTGCTGCTGTTCCTTCATGAATAACTATTTTAAACATTAGGTTTACAATCAATACTGGTTTGCAGATATGAAATCTTTATTTATCTGACAATATGTACTGCAGTTTGTGATTATGGTGATAACATAGTGCTTAAGGAATGAAATAAAAAGAAGTTTATAATAAAAATGAAAACTGCTAATTATAGGTTTTGTTTTTTTCTAAATTGAGAAAAATGAAGTGGTTAGTTTTGACATGAATCTTTTGCAGATGTTTTATTTTAAAGCTGCTTGTTAGAATATAGTTTTGCAGATAGTTTTTATTCTTCTTTGATGAATAGCTGTGAGACTTAGAAGTTAGCGCCATAACTGTAATTTCAAGTTCAGTTCCACAGTGTGACATGAACAAAATAATCAGTTAAAAATTACATAAAACCAATTATGAGCAACATTTTTATCAACAAAGTTCCTCGTGCAAATATCTTCTGCTATAGCCTTGGGCTGACTAATACCCTGTGACAGAGTCTGGCAATCAGAAACTCTCTGGAGCTTGTTTAATATGTGTGTGTGTGTGTGTGTGTGTGAGAGAGAGAGAGAGAGAGAGAACTTTAAGTTAGTTAAAATAGGTTTGACATATTTCAACTTTTAAAAGCCAAATTCATTGCAGTTACTGTCGAGAAAAACATATTCTAATAAACCTAAAATTCATTTATTCCCAATCGCTGCTTGATGCTGATGATGTTGTATATATATATATTTACACATTTTCTTTGCCATGCTTGCATGGGTCAGACGGAGTTAATTTGAGGCAGATTTTCTTTGGTTGGATGCTCTTCCTGATACCAACTCTCACGTTTCTAGGCAAGGTAATACTTTCCC
>NC_068982.1:134348762-134364928 GCF_001194135.2 Octopus bimaculoides
TTCTTTCAGTTTCTCTGCCAAATCTACTCACAGTTTTTTTTTGTTTTTGTTTAGAATGTTTGAGAGATTACTTATTGATATATTAACGTGTGTCTGTGTGTGCAACATGTTTACAGAATAAGACAGGCCGTCATGAGAACAAAGTGTATGTATGTATAGGCATGGATGTATGTGTGTGTGTGTGTGTGTTAAGTACATGTAAGAATAGCAATGAAGGAGAAAGTGAGTCTATAATGAGAAGTTAGACAAATGTTCATAGACACATGAATGAGAAATATCAGTTCATAGCCACAGCTTCTTGATACAATCTTTCAATCACTGTGTACAATTGACTATGATGCAGAGCTGGTTGTGGTACATGTTGTATGAAGTTGTGGCTGTAATGCTGCTGCCTGGGTCACTTGTACAGGTGTTCTTGCAAGTTGCATATTCGCTGTTAACCATGGTGAAGTAATTCACAAACAGTGCTATGTTGGAGTCTGTGTAGTGTTGCTTGAGCTGTGTATGTAGAGCTGATGTTGACGATATTTAGAAGATGATGGTGGCAATGAAGATGGAGGTACACAATGCTGTTGGATGGGTTGTATGGCATTGCTGCTGGAACTGGCTGTGTCTTGGGTGGTCAGTGGCTAGACCTTAAAAGGTCTGGAACCAAAGACCCACTCACATGTCTTTGGCTGACCCAGAGCTATTGTAGAAAACACTTGGCCGAGATGCAGTGTATTGGGATTGAAGCTAGAATCATTTTGCTGGAAAGTGAACTTCAAAACTACACAGTTATGTCTGCCCCATTCCTAAATGAGAAAATATAATTTTGAAGCAGTTGCTCTGCAACAAATTGCTCATAATATTGTTCTGCAATCAATATGGATTTCAAAATCTTCTTTTTGGTGACATATTCTCATAGTTGTGGTCTATTAAATATTTTAACTGGATCTAGCATGCAATTATTTTGGATAAATATATTACATCATAGTCTATATATTTAGAAAATATTCTTAGTTTATAAATAACATAAAAAATATAAGTTAGACAGGAATTCTATAAAATGTGTCTAAATAAGCACCTCATATCTACACATCTTAAGGTAGCTTCATTACCGGTGTTTCATCATCAACATCTGCTTTCCATGCTGGCATGGGTTGGACAGTTTGACTGAGAATTGGCAAGCTGGGAGACTGCAACAGGCTCCAATCTGATCTGGCAATGTTTCTAGAGCTGGATGCCCTTCCTAATGCCAACCACTCCGAGAGTCTAGTGGGTGCTTTTTACATGCCACTGGCATAGGAGCCAGTCAGGAGGTACTGGCACTGGCCTCGCTCAAATGGTACTTTTTACATGCCACTGACATGGGAGCCAGTCAGGCGGCACTAGCATCAGCCATGCTCAAATGGTGCTTTTTACGTGCCACCAGCAAGGGTGCCATCAAGCAGCACTGGCATTGGCCATGCTTGAATCGTGCTTTTGCAATATGTAAGACAATCTTTTTAAACTTTTTGACATCAATCAGCCAGAGACTACTCCTGCTATGACACATGCTTCCTGTTTTAAAGAGATGTAAATTAAAACATTCCATCAAAACTTCATGTTATCTTCCAAATGCCTGCTTAATAATGAGTTATTTTACTGAATTGTTCATTAATTTCAAAATTAATTGAGATGAAGGTAGTTTATTTCAGCAGAAATAATAGTAAAAAAAGAGTTAAAACTTTCTTCTCACTTACATTAACTTGCATGTTCCTCAGGTTTCTGAAATTACTCTGATCATTTTCATTCATTCATTCTTAAAGCTTAACTCACTCCTACAGTAATAACACCATCTGCTACTTTTCTCTTCAGTTTTACTCAAAACACTAATTTACTTATTGTCATAGCATCACCAGGGTTGCCACACATGTTTTGCAGTAGAGTTGCAACAACATAATCAGTAGTATTTTGATTTTGGAGTTGCTAAATATAATTAGCTTGAAACAGAAATGCATTATTACTCTTCTATCTCTATGAATGTGTGTGTGTGTGTGTGTGTGTGTGTGTGCGCGTGTGCGTGTGTGTGTGTGTGTGTGTACATACATACATACATATATGTATATATATATATATACACACACACATACACACACACACAAACACATACATACAGGCACAGACATGGCTATGCAGTAAGAAGCTTGCTTCCCCACCACATGATTCTTGGTTCAATTCCACTGCATGGCACCTTGAGCAAGTGTCTTTTATGCCTCACACTAACCAAAGCCTTGTGAGTGGATTTGGTAGACAGAAACTGCGGCGAGCTGGCAGAAACGTTAACATGCCGGGCGAAATGCTTACCAGTATTTCATCTGTTGCTACATTCTGAGTTCAAATTCCGCTGAGATCAACTTTACCTTTACACGTACCACACACACATACACACATTCTCAAATTGTTTGTCTTCCATGTACTGAAAACTGCATCTTGAGCATTTCAAGACCCATTTAGCTTATTTTCAATTTTATCTCCAAGTAGTCACAACTAAGATGACATTTCACTATTCTATGTCAGGAATCTTGATCCTTACTTAGATTTGATAGATTCTGAGTTTCATATTGTGGCTTTGCCAATAGCATGAACCTAGATGAGTGGTCTTTTGCTCTCCATTAGAGTGCAGATATCTCTATAATATAACATCTAGTATGGCCTGTTATTCTACCCCCACATTGAACAACAACAGTAGAGGTGGGTGGATTGAATCTATAAATCTCCTCTTTGGTCTTATGCTCATTTGAGATGTTTTGACCCCTCATGAAAAGCCTTGTGAACTTACCAAGGTGATTTTGAAGCTCTTTCATAGTCCAGGTTCACAAATATAGCTTTATCTGAAATGGTATGTCTAGTCTGAGCTACAAATATCACACAGTTTGCAAGAAATAGCAGTCAAATTTCTCTTCCTATACTAGTCTTTGTAAAGACACTAGAGTATCCAAGTAGTCTTAGATATATTAGATAAATCAGAAAATAGATGGTCATGCTTGGATTGATTTTGATTATAAGTCTCTTTAGTCAAGGTTGACCTAGAGTTAAGCAACAGCCATATCTACATCCACCTTGTCATCGTCATTTCTGAACCATAGGTCTGTTCATAGCACTGGCACTTATTTGGTTTCTGTAATATCTAAAAATTAGACTAAGTTGCCCATCTGTTGCAAATTTGTTACTCAATCTCTGTTCTGCACCAACAGAATGTAAACTCAAAGCTGCAAGCCACCAAAAGCTGTTATTTTAAACATTTTTGAACATTCAGTCAGTTTGTCATACCATGTTCAAGCTACTTCTTATTTGGTGAAGAGACTGTGTATAGACTGGAACAGTGTGTGCTAAATGTAATAATCAAGTAAAACTAGACAATACTCTGATAAAGTAAATGCTCTATATTTAAATGACAGAATTATGTTTATAAATAGTACAATAGACAGATGCATGTATTATAAAATGTACTAACAGCTCATCTTGAATATAAATATCTGTTTTTATGATTGCTTCCTTACTGTTGCATAAGTAGATAGAAGCATCTCTATCACGACCCTAAAAAATCCTTTAACTTCAAAATCATTACATTAATTGTCTATAATTAATGAACATAAAGCAACTCTTTTTGATGTTACTTTTGCTTGAAATAATAATAATAATAATAATAATAATAATAATAATATCTTTGCACAGTTCTACTTGTTGGCTAACTGTCAGCTATGTTCATGCATTCTACTTTAACCAATTTAGTTTTACATGAGGTTAAATTACTGAAGAAATGGATCCTGTTAGTATTCATAAGATGAAATGGTATTTACATGAATATGGTATTTGTTAAAGTTAAAAAAAATTATGGCATTAATCTTAAACTAAGAATTGCAGTTAGTATTTTAGTTTTTCTCATCAAGGTGACGAATTGGCAGTCTTTGGAGCATTAGTTAGAATGCTTTATGGAATGTTTTGTGTTCAGTTCAAATCTTGCTGTGGTTAATTTTGCCTTTCATTCTTCCAGGGTTAGTAAAAAAGAAAAAGAAAAAAAAGGAACAATCTAAGGTGGCTTGCTGTATTTGTTCTGGCTTTTGATATTCTGAGTTCAAATCCTACCATGGCCTACTTGGATGGTAGATGTAATGTCACCTGATTTAAAACCAACACCCAACATTTTTGATTCTGTTTTTGTGGAATCTCCTTTGTTAGAAGTATTTAAGTCAGGCCTCCAGTTCAAGAATATCTTTCCCCTAAGCTTTAGAGAGCCTGTAATGAGACATGGGCACTGTCTCTTCCTCTGACTAAAATATAAAAAAAAGAATGGAGTGCTCCAGCAGAGCCGCAGTCAAATGCTGAAACAAGTAAAAGAATAATCTTTTCTACTCTAGGCTCAAAATTTTGGGGGAGGGGGCCAGTCGATTAGATCGACCCCAGTATGCAACTGGTACTTAATTTATCGACCCCAAAAGGATGAAAGGCAAAGTTGACCTTGGCGGAATTTGAACTCAGCGTATTTCGTCTGTCTTTATGTTCTAAGCGTTTTGCCTGGTGTGCTAACGTTTCTGCCAGCTCACCTCCTTAAAAGTAAAAGAATAATAGAGATATAAAGAAGGTAGTGGAAATATGGCTCTTTCAATCAGTACTGATCCTTCTATTCCTCTGGGGATTAGAGATAGCTGTGAAGATAAAGTATTGAAATGTTTAGTTTTGAATTGATTTCTGTTTCTGGTATTTTAATGTGTTTCTGGGAATGACATGCACAATTCTTCAGTTTTGGTTCAATCAGCTGTTTATGGATACCAGATGGTTATCTGAAATAGGGATATCTCTGATATCCATTTTGTCAACAAAAAGTGACATCAGTACCAGCCATAGACTGGTGTCCTATCCAAGATTGGAATTCAACTTTCTATGAACAAATATGACAATTTGCAGTTTATATTTGCAATATTCCAAAAATATTTACTGGTTAGGGTGAGGTAGATCTTTTGACAATAAATAAGTTAATTGATCAAACAAATCAAATTTTGGCTTCTTATAATTTATTTTGAAGAAATAATCATTGTGTTGTATATAACTCTACTTTTTGGTTCAATTTATTAAAAAAAAAAAAATCAGTTAATACAACTGGGTAAGAAATGTCTGCCAAAACATTAAATTTAACTTCTGTTTACTACTTAGCCTAAATAATTGCTTACTTGAAGGCAACTGGGAAACCAGACCAGTGTATCTTCTCGAATACAGAAACAAATATACAGATATATTATTTCAAGAAAACATCATCATTGCTGTTTTAACATCTACATTTCTATGCTTGCATAGATCTGACGGAATTCACCGAGGCAGGTTTTCTAAAGTTAGATACCTTCCATTGCCAACCCTTACTTGATTCCAAGTGAGGTAATATTTCCGCATGGCTAGACATGTTTCCATGAAAGACTCCATTTGACTAACTGATGCTCATTTATAACTATCCCATGTTGTCAAGGCACACACACACACACACACACACTTTTAATTTCTGTCCACCATATCCATTTACAAGGTTTTAGTCTGCCAAGGGCTGTAGTAGACACTTGATGAAGGTGTGATGCTGTGAGATTGTTTCCAAGCCATGTGGTCTTGGGTTCAAATTTTTTAACTACACAGTATTGCCTTGCATAAACCATTGCTTGCAACAATGTTTTTACAAAATATTTTTCTTTTTCTAATTATTACATTCTTTTCTGTAAGTTTATACATAACCTATAAGTTCTCTAAGTTTAAATATAGTCTATTATCATTCCAAGTCTTATCGTATCTAAGTTTGTCTGTGAAACCTGCAAAGTGCTGATCATTGGTGTTGTTATTTTAGAACAGAGAAAAGTAGTAAGTAGTATTTATTGTACATCATCATCCTCATTTAACATCCGTTTTCCATGCTGGCATGGGTTGGACATTTTGATAGGAGGCGGCAAGCCAGAGGGCTGCACCAGGTTCCAGTTGTCTGTTTTGACATGGTTTCTATGGCTGGATGCCCTTCCTAATGCTAACCACTTTATATTGTGTAGTGGGTGCTTTTTATGTGACGCCAGCACTGTAACACCCAGCAAAAATATTATTGTGTAGAAATTGAAGTCAAAACTCCCTCAAGTAACCCTTGTTTTAAAGGAAGGAAAGATGCATTGAGTAATACATCTTGGATGTATTTACTCAATAGATTGTTGTGACTAAAATTCCTTTGACTTTAGATCTGCTTGATCAGAATCGACTTGTGGATAAATGAAAACAGATGCAATTTTTAGTTATTCCACCTTGCTCTCCAAGTTGGGTTTGAATTTACCTTCATCACTCTTTGGTCCATAAAATATCTTTTTGTCATTTCTTTCAAATTTGTGTCCTTGTGAAAAATCATTGCAGACTTGTAGCCTTGGTCAGTTCTGCTCAGTAAATATAGCAAAAAGATTACTTACTGATCAAATGTGATTGTTAAATTCAATACCTTTTCTATACACAGAAATAAGACTTGCTTCATGTCAACTGGTTTTGACTCGGCTCACCAGGTTTTATATGAAGGTGCATGGCCTAGTGGTGAGGATGTTATACTCAAAATCATAAGATCATGGGTTCACTTTCTAGTCCAGGTGGTACATTGTGTTCTTGAGGAAAACACTTCATTTCATTCTTGCTCCAGTTCACTTACCTGCAAATGAGTTGCAGCAGTAACTGGGAAGTTAATTCTGTGAAGGACTGGTGTCACATTCAGATGTGTGTAGGGTGAATCTTGTAATCTCATTCACTTACATGACCTGGAAACCCAGTTAAGATTCAGTTTTAAGAGTTCTATGACTCATGATACACTTAAGCCTAAGTAAGTTTCCAAGTTTATATTGTGAGAAAATACTCGTCTTAAGATTTTGTCCTTAGATCCTGTGATCTTCAGTTTAAATTCACTTATAGTTTTAGTTACAATTTAATTACAAGGAGACAAAGAAAAAGAAAAGAAAGGAATAGGATTAAGCGACAGAAGATGGTGGCAAGGGAGCAAAAGGTGCACACTCCAGAATAAATGGCATGTTCAGTTGTACTCCATGGACGTGACTGCAATAGCGCTGTTAAGGAGAATGGTCAGTGACACTCAATGCAGCAGTCTCTGTACCTCACAGGGCTCATTTCTCATTTGTTTAGGGAAATTTGACTGCTGTATTCAGCAGATCAAGCTTCATTGTAGAAAACTTGATATTATAAGCCATTGTAAGTGCTCCAGTTTTCAGGGCAATGTTTGTGTGGACAGGAAAATGGAAACCCCAAACTTCTGATATTTATATATTTTTTCTGCCATAAAATTCACTGGCAGTAAACGTTTATATGTATACATGGCTAGACACCAAGAAATATCTTGAAATTATTTTTCCTGTCTTCTAAATTTTATTTTCCTTCTACGTTTTTGTCTGCAATATGAAATTTTTTTATTTTTATTTAAATGTTGTATCAGAAATTTATTTATATTTCATTATCTCAATTTACTCACAGTGTGCCAAGACACTTCAAATGATTCATCTTAATTAAATGACGGTACCTACATATGAGGTATCAAAAGTTGTACTATTTCTGAAGAAAATTAAGTAAATCTTTACTGAACATCAGTTACATCTTGTTTTAACATTTGTGTTTGAATTTTCTCAATTTTTTTTTTTATATTGTCATAATAAATTTTACACCTGTTTTATATGTTGGCATGAGTATTTGTAGAATTTGTTTTCTCTATAATGTATTTTGTTAATGTTTTGATAGCTTGATCTTCTAAACTGTCTAATTATCTTGAATAAATTATTTATACTATCCTGTAACCTGCTGTATTTATTTTTGGATGCTATCTTGAAGATTTTGTCTTCATGTAGAGATTCTAAGATGTAAAATGACTTAGTCAGGCCTATGGGAGGATTTTAGCTCAATATTACACGCCTAATGACTCAGTCATCAATTATACATGGCAGATTTCATCAGCTCATACTAGTGTATATGTTCCTGCATGCATGCACACAAATATGTACTCTCCATGTACATAAATCCAGGTATGCAAACATGCAACAAATTTATACATGTGTGTGTGTGTGTGTGTGTGTGTATATATATACATATAATGTACAAGTGTACATTATATATATATGCACATGAGCATACATTTATGTTATGTATGTACATATATGTATTCATGAACCCCTATGCACATGAATAATGTCTATACATATAGACACAAGCATGGCTGTGTGGTAGAAAGTTTACTTCCCAACCACATGGTTCTGAGTTTGATCCTACTGCATGGCATCTTAGTCAAGTGCCTTCCACTGTAGTCCTGAGCTAACCAAAGTCTGGTGAGTGGATTTGGTGGATGGAAATGGAAAGAAGTGTGTGTGTGTATGTGTGTATTTGTCCCTCAACACCATTTGACAACCAGTGTTTTTTATGTCCCTGTAACTTTGCAGTTCAGTGTAAGAGACTGATAGAATAATTACCAGGCTTAAGAATACTGAGTATTAGTGTTGATTCGTTTGATTAAACCCCTCGAAGGCAGTGCCATAGTATGGCTGCAGTTCAATGAGTGAAACAAATAAAAAGATTAGATACATGTCCATATGGCACATCATACATAAACATTTATGTTGCAAGTATGTACAAATATGTACCTTTGTTTATATGCATATATATATGCAGAAGCATAGATGTTCATGTGTATGAAAATGTGCATTGTCATATATATGTACAACTCATGTTCTCACATATGCTCATGAATGCACATTCACTAAGATGCATTTGTGTGCACTGCTTCATAAAAATAGCTCCACTATGCACATGTCTCTACTGCAATAATATTGTATCTAGAATTTCATTTGTGATTGCTATAAGGCTGTCACTAACCTACCTACATTATGTATAGAAATAATGCATTTATAAATCTCTCAGAAAGATTTATGCAGTAGAGATACGATGAAGTTAGTTGTATGCTGTCAACTTAATGTGACAGTCCCCTGAAGGGAATAATACTACTGTTGGTTAGACCTAGGAAGCTGCACTGCTTCCTGTCGGCCTTGACACATTTCTTGTGTCCTTATGTTTACAAGGGGGAGACAAGCACCTCCACCCAGCTAAGCCTGCATCCAGAGACATGTTTCAGAGATTCAGAAACATGTATGTTTATATATATTCAATCAACTTGCTAGAAACAAGAACCAAATCTCTTTCAAATTACACTCTGTTATTTTAAAGGATACACTAGATATTGTGGTTCCTGATATATGAAAAAACAAGATAGTCATGTTTGGATCATCTTTGAAGAGGAATTTACTTGATCAGAGTTGACTTAGGTTTGAATAATGCTGCCAAGTGGAATGTACTTTTGTTACATTTCTTAATGTTTATCTATGTCAAAATTAAGTTTTCTTTTACACCTGTAGAAAAGATTGCAGCCACTTAGTCCGGTTTTGTTTTTCTTTCCTTATTTTCTGTAATCAGTCCTAATCCATTCACCCCAGCTTAGTTAAATATAATGATGATGATTTGGCTAATAAGCCACAAAAGCTCCAAGACAGACAGACAGACAACATAAAAGGTCAAAATACAAACATAGTGGTGATGGTGGGGTTTGATGTGTAAAGAAAAAAAAAAAGGTAACAAAAGTAAGTAATAACAAATTTCCAACAAAAATATTGTCCAATAGGGGGTGGAGAAAGCTGCAAGACTAATTAACTCTATAAAAGCCCTCGATCACCCTGACCACCAAGGACAAGTACCCTCTCTCACCTGTAGGTGCCATTTTCTGGCACCTACAGGTGCCTACTCAGAGTAGATAATTTTCCAATTTTGGATAGTCTGTTAGATTTTCCTTGCATTTTACCAATGGTTCCTTTATTGATCCCTTGAAGATGAAAGGTAAAGTCCTCCCTAGTGGAGTAATTAATATTAAGGTATTTATAAAATAATTTCTTGCATTGAGAAACAAGATCATGAATTTAGAAGCATGTCATGTAATCATTTGATCAGTATATGACTGGTCCTTCTTTTTATCACATACCCTCCCTCCACTTGGTTTGATATGGCCTGAGAAAATAAAGAGATGTAATTAAATACCACAAGGTATTTAATACTTTTTGTTGCTGCTGCTCATACCACATCAACACCTTAGTATCAGGAATAGTAATAATCCTTTCTAATATAGGCACAAGGCCTGAAATTTTGTGGGGAAGGGGCTAGTTGATTGGATCCAGTACTCAACTGGTACTTAATAGGTTGACTCCAAAAGGATGAAAGGCAAAGTCAACTTTGGTGGAATTTGAACTCTGAACACAAAGACAGGTGAAAGCATTTTGTATGGCCTGCTAACAGTTCAGTGAGCTCACCACCTTAAATAATTCTTTCTACTATAGGCACAAAGCCTGAAAGTTTTGCAGGACGGGGCTTGTTGATTACATCAACCCCAATGCTTATCTGGTGCTCATCGATCACAGCAGCATTTGAACCCTGAACATAGCACAGTAATAATTCTGCCAGCTTGTCATTTTAATTATAATTATGGTTTCATATTTTGGCATCAAGGGCAGCAATGTTTGACAGTTGTATGCCTGTTACATGAACCTCTGTGTTCAATCAGTACCTATTTTATCAGCTTTGAAAGGATGAAAGACAAAGTTGATCTTGGCTGCATTTGAATTAAGAATGTAGAGTCAGAAGAAATACCACTAAGCATTTTGTCTGGCATGGAAGCAATTTTGTAAGCCTGGTTTATATACATCAGCACAAGCCCCCACTTCATGCACATACAGGAGGAGGAGCAAAGTTAGTTAATTTCCAGTATGTTACCAAGACTAATTCCTCCACTTCTGGAAGGATAAAGTCCTAAGTCATCCCAGACAAGATTTGAACACAAAAAGATATAGTCAAATATAGCAAAGCATTTTCTCTAACACTTGGCCAATACTGCTGCCTACTCTGCCTTAGGATTGTTTGTACGAGGATGATCATTATCATCAATAACAAAGTTTCTTTAAATTCTTACTTATCTCTTCTCTGTCAAATTTCTAGTACAAGGTAAGAAATTCTGTGAAGGAAAGAGAAGTTAATTTTTTGGACCCCACCTCCTGTCCAAGATTCTTTGAAAGTATGAAAGACAAAAGTTGACCTTGGAAGTATTTGAACTCACAACATAAAGAGCCAAAACAAAACACAAATCATTTTCTCTGATGTTTTAACAATTCTGCTATTGCTTTTAAAAGTCTTAATTATTATTTTAAGGTTATTTTAGAAGGAAATTGTTAGCTGAAGTAGATTTACTGTTATATATAGAACAGGAGCAAAAAGGAAATATTTACATGGTTGATTGACCTGCTTGACATAGTAGCCAAACTTCCTAAATCACACCCTAATGTGTTTCAAAAAGGAAAGGAGGCATTAGAAAATGTAACCCTAAATATATCTAAGACAGGATGGTCACAGCTGGAATCAGATTGTAGGCCTGCTTCATCAAGACAACTAGTACATATTTTATAGCCTATCAACTGATAGTAAATAAATGAAAGGTAGTTTATCTTTGGCAGGATTTGAACTTTGAATATAGCAAATTAGAACTGTACACCATTCTAAGACATTTAGATCAACACTATGATTTTACACTTAGTCACTTCCTTCTGAGATAATAATAGCAATAAAAATGATGGCGATGATAATTGTAATAGAAATAATGGGATTAATTGCTTACTCGTGATGTAATTGACCAGTTTTAATGCTCTCTTTATAGTTGCTAACTTGAGTCCTTATGGTAGTTTGACCTTGCTATATCAATCAAGCCTTTCTTCAATGTATAAAATTAGATGTGTATGTGTGTGTGTGTGTGTGTGTGTGTGTAGTCATTGTTTTAACATTTACTATTCTATGCTTTCATGGGTCAGACAGAATTTGTTGAGGTAGATGTGTAACCCTCACCTGTTTCCAAGCAATGTAAAAGTGTATAAACCTATCAAACAATAAATCAGCTTGGACTAGGTTTACAAACCCCTTGTTTACAAAAGTCATGCAACATGTTAGAAGGCCCATGCATGCTTTTGTGATTGATTGTAAGTATACAACACTGCCTGTGTTTGATAGAAAGGATGTGTGTGTGTGAAAGCGTATTGTTCTGCGGTTAGCATGTCAGGCTCACAATCAGGACATAGTGAGTTCTATTCCCAGACTAGGTTGTGTTGTATTCTTGAGCAAGACACTTTATTTCATGTTGCTTCAGTTCACCCAACTGTAGAAATGAGTTGTGACATCACTGCTGCCAAGTTGTATCAGCCTTTGCCTTTCCCTTGGATAACATCGGAGGCATGAAGATGGGTGGCTGGTATGCATAGGTGATTGCTGGTCTTCCATAAACAATTTTGTCTGGACTTGTGCTTCAGAGGATAATTTTCTAGGTGCAATCCCATGGTCATTCATGACCGAAGGGGTCTTTACCATATATATACATATATATATATATATATATATATATATATGTGTGTGTATATATATATATATATATATATATATATATATATATATATATATATATATATATATATATATATATATATATATATGAAATAAATGGATCTCTTGCAGTTTTGATGATGAAGATTGTTGCTTGCACATCTTTACCCGACCACACTTCCTCAATTATATTACCTGGGCTCAAGTACAGATCTTAGGTTATTGCTTCCTCTCTCTACTTATGGCATACAAGGCACTCACCCCTCTGCTATGATGAAAAACCTGCCCTTCACACTTAGTGATTTGTAGGTGAGTTGATGTCCCTTAGTCCTGTCTCACTGAGAACTTGACAACCTCTTTATGCTGGTGCCACAAAAATACACCAAGGCTAGAAATTTGGGAGGAGGGAAACAGGGGATTATATCACCTGCCCTCCGCTCAGCTAAAAGGAAAGATGAAAGGCAAAATTAACCTCAGTGGAATTTGAACTCAGAATGTAATAGTTCAAATTATGCTGTGCTCAACTTTGCCTTTCAACAATGATGTAAGTGATGGTTAAAATTAATTAAAACAAATGAGTAGAGAAAGCATAGGGCTGTCAGGTCCCATTAGCCCCGTCTTTCTGAGGACTTATAAAGCTCTCTAGTGCCGGTACTATGAGATAATATGCCATTCACACTTTGTAAAGTGATTAGTGAGAAG
This sequence comes from Octopus bimaculoides, assembly GCF_001194135.2. NCBI lineage: Eukaryota > Metazoa > Mollusca > Cephalopoda > Octopoda > Octopodidae > Octopus > Octopus bimaculoides. Next base: position 134,361,942 of record NC_068982.1, read on the forward strand.
AATGGCATCCGGCCTTAGAAACAACACCAATATAATATAGACTAGCACCAGTGTATGTAACTGCTCCTAATTGAAAGTTGAAATAAATTGATGGTAATGATGATAATAATGAGGTATGTATAAAATTAGGATGTGTTTGTTTATTGAAACAATAGACCATAGGCTGGATAAAAGAATCATAAACTAGTTGATAGTAAATTTAAATTCATTAAAATCTTTGTTGACAAATGAATTGTTTTGTTATGTAGAAAACTTTGAAAAAACATTAGTTTGAATACTGAAATGTGTTTATTTACAGAAATTAAGAACTATAAAGATGAATAATAGGCAAAAAAGGACAAAAAAGATGAAGTGAAATCTAATATAAATGTATTTTAGAAGAAACAAAATAACGACAGATATATTTGAAAACTGAATATGAGAAATAACTCAAGTGTGTTACATCTGTTAGCAACCCAAATATTAACACATGCACATGTATACACATGCACACATACACACGCACACAATCTGACTTCATGATGTATCTAGGACTATATTATTTTTTGTGTGGCTTTGATTGGTACTAAATGACAAATGAAATATCTCATTTACAGCATAATTAGAATGTAATATTCATATATTAATTTATCTCACCTTAAATTTGTTTTTTCTATTATAGCTCATCGGAAAGTAATTTCATAATAGAATGGAAACTTACTATGCTACAATTCTTCACCAGTTAAGATGTGAACAAATACTTGAAGCAACAGGGAATTACACAGTTAGTTTGCAAGCACTTTGCCCACTTAATGGTGAAATTGTTCATATTTATTAACACTTGGAAATAATATATACGATTCCAACTTTCTCTTTCTTTTTGCGGATAAAAACAATTATTACTTTATTTTGGTAAGTAAGTTATACAATATTCTATTTGGCTCTAATTGAAATTGTTTTGAAGTTGTACTTCTTTTGATTTGTAATTTTGACTAGTGGAGTAGAATATCTGTCACTAGGCAGTCGCAGATCTACACAGGACAGACTTTGCTGATAATATGGAATAGTATATCATTTTGAACAGAACTTGAAGTAGGTAAAGCTATAAATAATAGCATGTAGAATATTGGGTTTTTAAAAATAAAAAAACACAAAAAAAAACCATGAGTTGTAAAAGGTCAGTTGCCTAGAGTTTTGTTAAAAATGACTCTTCAAATCTCTAAGTTTCTAAATTCTTATATTGTAAAAAAACATATTTCAGAGATATATTTGTCTAGCAAGTGATTTGATCTAAGATTATGTGTTGAAACTAAAGCAATTTCAGTGTGATAGACTCATCAACGATTCAAAAAGTGTTAACTGAACTTGAATATTATTTGGTGTTAAAATTTTCATTGCACCATCAGCAACCTGGTCACTGACTCAGTTACACTAAGTTGCAGTAGAATTGTATCACTGACCAGGTCACAGTTCATGCAATGAAAATTTTGGAACCAAATAGTGTTTATATAAAGTTGTCTTTATGTACTTTTGAATGGCCATCATGTGTCTTACATGTTGTAATGTATATCATAATATTGTGAAAGTATAACAAAAATTAGTATAATGATAAATGTGTGTTTTAAATAATTATTATGATTATCATGATGCAAGATGTTATTTTTAATGAAAGAATTCACACAAAACACTGATTCTTTAGAATCTCTTCCTTACTCATGTCTTCATTGTAGATGTTGACTTGCACTTACATACTGGTACTTTTATTGACTTCATGGGGGAAACAATTATTATAGCAGTGTATTTGCAAAATTATTAGAACATCATATAAAATGCTTGTTGCATTTAGTTGTAGACCTTTATGTACTGGGTTCAAACTTCACCCAAAGTCAATTTGGCCTTTTGTAAATACAGGGATCAATAAAATAAGATATGTTAAAATACTGGGGTGAAAATAGCCATTTGTTTATCATACTTAATGCTTATTGACTGGCATAACTGCAGCCTGTGTCAGAGATTAAATCTCTTGTGGACATTCTGTTTAAAAACACAATGTGTATCAAATGAAGATAAAATTGTCCTGGTGATGCTGAAGAACACCAAATGCAATTCAGCCTTTTTAGGTTTCATTAGTGATGATGTTTCTCATATCACTGTTTCACTGTTTCTGATATCAGAGGTAACAAATCTCATTTAGGCATGTGGCTCTGAGTACATATTACTGAGAAAGCCCCAAAAAGACTGAAATGCATCTGGCATTTTTACTAGCCACTGCTAGAATGTTTTTTTTTTTTTTTGTTTTTTGTCTCCCTCTGGATACATATTGTGTTTTTAAATGCAGTATGTCCACAAGAGATTTTATCTCAGACAAACACTTGCCTGTCAACTTGCCTGTCAACTGGGTAGATGCAATTAGAATTATAATATCGACTAAAACTAACTTTGGTGAGATTTGAAACCAGCAATGTACCTGGAATGATGATTTAAAAAGTATTTATTTTGGCACTTTACCATTTCTACCAACTCACCGATTTGAATAATTACCTCTTTAGCTCGCAGCACTGAATTCAAATCATCCAATAGACTTGAAGATAATAGGGAAACCATTCCAATGTTTTTTTTGTTTTTTTGTTTTTTAATTCTTCCTTTGAATCCTTACATGAAGGCTGGTTTCCATAGTGGTAGTGGTGCCCTAATGACCTAATATATTCCTAAACATCATTCTCTCTCATCTACTATCTGTCTTTTTCTATGTCTATTTATCTATTTATCTTTTTCTATGTCTATTTATCTATCTTTTTCTATGTCTTTCTATCTTTTTCTGTCTGTCTATCTTTTTCTATGTCTGTCTAGTTATCTATCTTTTTCTGTCTGTCTATCTATTTTTTTCTATATCTGTCTCTGTTTCTATGTCTATCTATCTATCTATCTATCTATCTATCTATCTATCTATCTATCTATCTATCTATCTATCTATCTATCTATCTATCTATCTATCTATCTATCTATCT
>NC_068982.1:134365232-134366076 GCF_001194135.2 Octopus bimaculoides
TCTATGTCTATCTATCTTTGTCTATGTCTATCTATCTTTGTCTATGTCTATCCATCTATTTCTATATCTGTCTATCTATCTTTGTCTATGTCTATCCATCTATTTCTATATCTGTCTATCTATCTTTGTCTATGTCTATCCATCTATTTCTATATCTATCTATCTATCTGTCTGTCTATCTATTTATTTCTATGTCTGTGTATTTTCTGTCTGTCTCTCTATCTCTATCTACCAAGCTGAAAATAGTGCTCCCTCTTCCTTCACATCTGAGTGGTTGCTACTTATATATGCATTCAACTGTAAAACACCTTTAACATTCCATTACAGATTTACAAATATTTCAGTACAACTTCTGCTACAGAAGAAAAAAAAAATGTCCAGCCCAACTATCTACCCACTTACCTGTCTGCTTGCCTCCTTGTCTGTTTACCTGTCTACTTGCCTACATATCTACCTGTCTTCCTTTCTACCTGCATGTCTGCCCATCTGTCTGTCTGATAATATCTCTAGATTTCTATCTCTCATATAATATATATATATATAAAAGCTGAACATTAGAAGCATCAGTTGTGGCGTGCAAGAGAGACGATTGCGCTGGTATGGACATGTGGTGAGAATGAATGAGGATAGCTGCGTGAAAAAGTGCCACACCCTAACAGTTGAGGGAACCCGTGGAAGAGGTAAGCCCAGGAAGACCTGGGCTGAGGTGGTGAAGCAAGACCTTCGTACATTGGGCCTCACCGAGGCGATGACTACTGACCGAGACCTTTGGAAATGTGCTGTGCGTGAGAAGACCCGGCAAGTCAAGTAAGATCGTTGCCAGTGCCCCCGGACTGGTTCTTGT
>NC_068982.1:134366280-134367751 GCF_001194135.2 Octopus bimaculoides
GGTGACACGTAAAAGCACCCACTACACTCTCTGAGTGGTTGGCGTTAGGAAGGGCATCCAGCTGTAGAAACTCTGCCAAATTAGACTGGAGCCTGGTGTTGCCATCCGGTTTCACCAGTCCTCAGTCAAATCGTCCAACCCATGCTAGCATGGAAAGCAGACGTTAAACGATGATGATGATGATGATGATGAGATATATATATATATATATATATATATTTATATAAGGGCAAAAAATCCAAATTTACAGGTTAAAACTCAAATTCAATTTATTAAAATTAAATTAAGTTTCACAGTATAAAATATAAATATACAGTTTTAGGGAAAAGAACCAAGGTTCATGAACTCATCGATGAAAATCCTGTCACATATAGAAAAATTAATAAGTAAAAGCACAATAAATAAGTATAATATAATACAAAGTAAATATTTATATGTGACAGTGGATTTACATCGATGAGTTTATGAACCTTGTTTCTTTTCTCTAAAACTATATATATATATATATATATATATATATATATGTCTGTCTTTATGTGTCTGTCTAATCTCCCATTATTTTTGTCTATCTAATACTGTCTCTCTCTCTGTCACCTTGTCACTCTCACTCACACTCTCTCTCTCTTTCTCTCTCTCACACACAGTCTGTTTGTCACTCTGTCTCTGTCTGTTTGTCTACCAGTCTGTCTATCTGTCTGATTATTTGTTTCTTGTCAGCTTTGACCAAACATGTCATCGAAGGCAAACACCTTCTTGGTAGCTATTTAGGTGTACATTATTTAATGTGTCCATCTGTCTTTTAAGATGGTGAGGTATAATTTGAGGGAGATTTGGCTGCTGTACTTAGCAAGGTGAATGATTATATGGAGAACCCTTTGTTGGCTTGTTCCTCACAGTTATTGAAATTGCTGGAAATAGCAAAAGAATTTCCCTCATAATACACCTCTCTATCTTAAATAAAGACGGACATATTGGATAATGTAATCCTAGCTATGCTTTGTCTGAAAACAGTTGGGATGATTGTGGTTGGAACTCTTCAAGCAGAGCTAACCCAGAGCAGAACACCACCACCACCATCATTGCCACAACCACTATCAACACTATCATCATCCATAACACTACCACAAAATCTAAATTCTAGATCAGTATTAAGATTAAGTACACACATTCATATGTGCAGAGACAAGATAATTGTAGTTGGAAATCATACTTCTGTTCAAGCAGAACTAGCCCAGGGCAAAAGAAAAACCATTGTCTCCACCTCCAGCATCATCATCATCACCACCACTGCCCTGTGTCCACTCTCCATAATGGCTTAAGCTGAATGGGTTCTTATGATCTGTTGGTTCTTATTTGGAGTTCCTATCCCCCGAGATGTTTACAAATTGGTGATCACTAGGGAAATACAAACTCCATGTACCCATGTGTGTGTGTATATATGTGTGTGTGTGTGTGTGTGTGTGTGTGTGTG
>NC_068982.1:134367851-134386794 GCF_001194135.2 Octopus bimaculoides
GGTGCTCCAGCATGGCCGCAGTCAAATGACTGAAACAAATAAAAGAATGACTTAATATAATCAACAATGTGTTGCTCAAAGGCCCTCTTTAATGGGTTGGTTTAATCAATTTTCTGTGATTAGAAAAACAAAAGTAATTAAACCCCAAAATTAAATTAATTGAAAGGACTGGCTCATTTCTTTTACTCCTATGTTTAATTAGTGATTGTTTGCTATTTGGAAAATGTTTGATCATTTATTTATATATTTATTAATTCATTTGCAATTTGATGGAATTTTGTAACTGTCCAAACGTTCAGCAAATGGGAATGTTGACTGTTCGGATCAACAGATAAATATTTGTGAGATTCAATGAATTTAAACAATTAAGCTCTTCGTTTTTGTTTTTTTTTTGTTTTTTTGTTTTTTTTCACTTAAAACAATTCAGATCAAAAATATTTCCTTTAACAATTTCTTGCTGCAATTTCCAAGCATGTGTGTGTATGTGTGTGCACTTGTGTGTCTTTGTGCACGTGTGTGTCTTTGTGTGTGTTGTTTGTCCTCAACTACAGCTTGACAACTAACTGGTATCGGTTTGTTTGTTCCCCTATCTTAGCACTTCTGCAAAAGAGACTAATAGAATACATACCAAACTTTAAAAAAATAAGTACCAGAATTGATTTGTGGGAAAAAAAAAAAAGAATCCAAGATAGTGCTCCAGTATGGCCAGTCTAGTGACTAAGACAAAAGGTAAAAGAGATAATTGAAATACTTCTAGAAGTATCTATGATGTTAAGGTTTTCCTTAACCTTTGTTTTATAACTCCTTCCTCTTCATTTTATTAGATCTACTTTTTGAATCTAGTTAAAACTGAAATGGGAGAAAGATGAGCTTCTCCCTGGTCTACCTAAATTAGCTGTAACCCCTCCACCAAATATGCTCTGACTCCAACTGTGACAATCCATGCAGCCTATACCAGCATCAAAATTAGATGTAAAATGATAATGATACATAAGCCATCAAAATGAGATATTGGGAAGTGAAATTCTTCTGAGATTCAAAATGGGGTGAGATGTTGTTCACTAAGAACTTCCAATTAATTTCATGAATACTTTAGACCAGTAGTACTCAACTGGGGACCATATCACCCTTAGGGGGTCCATATAAGATTTTTATGTTATTATGTAATTTATTGCGATAAATTTCTTATATTTCTACAATGCACAAAATATTAAAAAAAATTTTTTGATGCAATTCATATTATAAAAATATAACAGGATTTTTTAAACATTGAGTGGCTGTGAGGGTCCACCTGCGTAAAATAGGAATGAAAGGGGTTCATAGGTAAGAAATGGTTGAGAACCACTGCTTTAGACAGTGAATAATCTTTGAGTGTTCCCCTACTATCTCCACCTTCCCTCCTTGAGTGCCCAGTAGAATATGCTTTTTATTTCTGTTGGTACATTTTTCTACCTCATTAATTCTTTTTTTTTTTTCCTTTTCTTTTTTTAACTTTTTGGATAATATTCTACTTGAATTTTTCCTGTGTTCTTTTATTTTTTTTTTCCATTCTTGTTGATAGATTGATTTATTTCATTCACATGGCCATTCATGTGCAATCTGTTTCTGAAAAGTTATTAACTGACGAAAATGAATTCATCAAATGTGAAGAAAATTCCAAAAAATGGTCAATCAGTAATATGCTGATGATTCTGTAAACACTTCTCATGTGCAAGACTTCTAGAATAGCAAAATTACCCTGAAGTAATGTCCATGATTCAAGGCCACACAACAACAACAAAGATGAGTGTTAAATCTGTTATATAATGAGAGGTTTTGTTGTTCCTAGACACCAATTAAGGAGACTGTAGATAACTTTAAGCTAATTTAATTTTTGATATTCAACAAAGCAGCAATTTTGTTTACTTCGTTGATCCAAAGTGTTTAAATGTAGTAATTTATTCCAATTATACTCCATTTAATGTGACATTGACTGAATGATCATCTACCGTGAATATTTCGTTATTGTCAGCATTGATATTTAATGGTGGAAAAAATTAGCAACATTAGTTGCGAGTTTCCATTGAGACAATAATTGTTTCTCTGCATTTCTGATGGTGATGGTGGCAAGAGAGTGTCTGTGACTTGAACTTCAGTCAATGTGTACTAGTATCTTGCTGATGTAGGGTGAAAAATATGTGTTTATGTGTGTGCATGCGCATATATGTGTGTGTGTGTGTGTGTGTGTGTGTGTATGTCTGTGGACAGTATTGAATCACTTACGCCTTTTATCATCTTTGTTTCACTCCTTTCATATTACCATTATCACCACCACCACCATCATCTTCATTAGTTTGAGCTTGCTCACATTCTCATAACTCTGATCCTACACTCCTCTCTATTTTTCATAGTATGTCTCTTTATTCTCTCTTTTTACTCTTTTACTTGTTTCAGTCATTTGACTGCGGCCATGCTGGAGCACCGCTTTTAGTCAAACAAATCGACCCAGGATTTATTCTTTGTAAGCCTAGTACTTATTCTATCGGTCTCTTTTGCCAAACCGCTAAATTACGGGGACGTAAACACACCACCATTGGTTGTCAAGCGATGTTGGGGGGACAAACACAGACACACACATATATATACATATACATATATATGACAGGCTTCTTTTAGTTTCCGTCTACCAAATCCACTCACAAGGCTTTGTTCGGCTCGAGGCTATAGCAGAAGATACTTGCCCAAGGTGCCACGCAGTGGGACTGAACCTTGAACCATGTGGTTGGTGATATTTCCTCTTGATTAAAACCCAACATTTTCTCTTAACTGATCAATGTATGTCATTGCACAGCGGCCAATTTCGACTGTCATGTGATTTCGACTGTCATGTGATTTCGACTGTCATGTGATTTCGACTGTCATGTGATTTCGACTGTCATGCTGTCCAAAGTAAGGTGTCACTAACCAACTCCTTTTTACATTTTGAGCCATGCCCATCAAAGAAAATTCTTTCTCTAATGACGTCTGATACTTTATGAAGCTTCTTGTGTAATCTTTCTTTGGTAGTGTTTTTCCCAGGACATATCCAAAATGGCATGAAGTCTGGGCATTGTAGTTGCAATCTAGCATAGTTTCAAGACTTTGTTTGTGCCAGATGGAAGAGACAAAAAAAAACAACACAAATTCAACTTCCTGTAACAATACCCCCTAACAGTAAACACATGGCTCATTCATTTACTAAACAACTTATTAGTGATTTTGGTTAATTACTATCAATTGCAAATAAGCAGTTTCATCATCATTTAATACTCATTTTTTCAAACATGCATGAGTTTATTGAGGCAGACTTTCTATGACTGGATGCTCTTCCTGACATTAACCCATGCCTGTTTGCAAGCAAAATATTTCTCATGGCCAGACATGTTTTCCACAGAAGACTGAAAAACAAACAACCTTGCTTATAGGAGGATGCTCGTTCGCAACTATCACATGGGTCAAGACAAGGGTACAAATGCATACATACTCTTATTTCAGTCATTTGACTGCGGCCATGCTGGAGTACCACCTTTAGTCAAGCAAATCGACCCCAGGACTTATTCTTTGTAAGCCTAGTACTTATTCTATCGGTCTCTGTTGCCGAACTGCTAAGTTACAGGGACGTAAACACACCAGCATCGGTTGTCAGGCAATGTTGTGGGGACAAATATATGTATACATATATACGATGGGCTTTTTTTTCAGTTTCCGTCTACCAAATCCACTCACAAGGCTTTGGTTGGCCCGAGGTTATAGCAGAAGACACTTGCCATACAAAACATTTTTTCGTTTTTACATTGTTTTTAGTTTCAATTCCCTCACAATTCTTTGGTTGGCTTGGAGTCATAGATGCCATGCAGTGGGACTGAACTCAAGGCCACATGGTTGGGAAGCAGCCTGCTTAACCACACCTGCTAGAGACCATACCTGTGCCTATAGCAATGCCTGCGTGGTTTCAAAGTTCTAATTCACAATCCCATCCATCAAAGAATATACTGAAAGAATACCAATCCAATGGTGTTTTTAATTAATCTAGTCACATGTTTATACAGTTGACACTGTTAATCATGAATTTACAAGACCAATAATTGTTAAAACAGTCAATGGTAGCTTGAAACAACTCTTCTACTTTTTACTTGATGACTGTATAACAAGACCAACAGACACATTTAATTCATTCAGCCTTCTTTCTCACATTCTTTTTATGTTTCATGCAGAAGGCTTTTTACTAACCACTCTATTACATCTTTTCCTGAACTGTCATCCTCCTGTAACCCCTTACATTTTAATTACTAAATTGTATTTTGACATAAAACTGTACTAATATTCTATTTTCTCCACCCACCTAATACCCGTAGGGTCAACACACCTCATCACCACTATTCACCCGCTCTGGGCCCTTTTTTTTTTCATGCTTTAACCCCCATCTCTTGGGGTTCATAGTCTTGCAAGCTACATACTAACTTCATTAGGCGAGCTGGCAGAAACGTTAGAACACCAGGCGAAATACTTAGCGGTATTTCGTCTGCCGCTACGTTCTGAGTTAAAATTCCGCCGAGATTAACTTTGCCTTTCATCCTCTCAGGGTTGATTAAATAAGTACCAGTTATGCACTGGGGTCGATATAATCGACTGTCCCCTCTATGTTTAGCCCCTTGTGGACAATAAAGAAATAAGTAACTTCATTAGTACAGGTGGCATGAAAAGGTACCCACTACAAGCAGTAAATTGGTTGGTATTAGGAAGGGTATCCAGTTGTAGAAACCATGTCAAAGTAGACATTGAAACCTGATGTAGTTCTTGGGTCCCTTGGATGCTGTCAAATGGTCCAGCTCATGCCAACATAGAACATGATGATACCAAATTGCCAGAAATTATCCTTGGTTCTACAAAACAAATTCCCAATTTTAAAATTACCTTAAAATCTTCCATTGATATTCAACATTACTCTATGTTCCAAATATCAGCTTAATAAACTCTTTATTTCCAAAATTTATTGAAAGACTTTGTATTTTAGCAAAAATATAGTAATGAAAGGGTTAAAGGAGAACCTTGGCAGGCCTTATTGTCATTCTTCTTAATTCAGCAAATACAGTATTCCTTTTCATTAAATTATACAAAGCTTCCTTGCAAATCCTGATCATTACATTGTGTGAGCATGTGGTGTGTGCACGTGCATCTTTACTCAGCCCCCACTCCATGCTCACAAATATTTGTACAAACGTTTTGACAGGAATGTTCTATAAGACAGTTAGGATGAGGAACGTAACCTTTAGGTTGTCTGATTTCAAACTTTCCAGTATTTTCTGAACAGCTGTCAAGTTTTGCTTTTCAGAATTTGACTTCTTTCATAACCCAAATCATAACCTTTTGAATCCAAACCCCATTATTATTGTAATCTAATATTTTTTTGATAATAAAATAAAATATCTATCTATCTATCTATCTTATTCTCTTTTTATATCTATCCATCTATCTAGCTATCTATCTGTCTATCTATCTATGTATCTATCTCTCTATCCATCTCATTCTCTTTTTATATCTATCCATCTATCTAGCTATCTATCCACCTAACCACCCACAAAATGAGGAAAATATTAGCCAACACAATGTCTCTTTGTTATATTTTGAGTTACAACACATTCTGAAATAGGTTAGTTTGACTGGAAGCTAATTATTTTCAGATAAAATGATTAGATATAAAGAAAAAAAGAAAACCATTCAATTGTTTTCCAAGATTACATGTGACATATAACTACAAATTTTATGTCGGGAGTCCAACTTCCTTTGAACACTGTATGTACTGAATGCATATTATAAATTTATATGGTCTTAACGAGGAGTTTTGTTTTTTTTTGTTTTTTTCATTTTTGCTCCCAGCAACCAAATCTTCAGTTATTGTAAACATTTCACTTCTGACCCACATGCCCTGAGAAAAGAATGAAAACCAATTTCATTTCCCTTTTCCTATAAATATAAACTCTTGTTGTGACCTTTATAAGAATAGTCAAATGGTAAAAATTACAGATCATTTATTTGTTCATTTGTTTTTACTTTTTTTTTTCATGCTAGCATGGGTTAGACAAATGGATTAATAAGGTATTGTTTTACAGCCAGATACCCTTTCTGTCATTAACCCTTTCTTGTTTTTCATGTAAGAGATCTCTTATTTCACATGTCTTTAAAGGCACAAAGCCAGCAAATGATTTGTTAACAGGAAAAATAACTGTTACAACTTATAGCTTGTAATATTCAAAGAAGTGCAAATGTAAGCAAACATATGTACATGTATAAATACACATATATATGCATGTGTACACTTGTACAATTGCATGCACACATGTACATAAATACAATGGGTTCTTTCACTTTCCATCTATGGAATCCACTCACAAGGCTGATTGGCCTAGGGCTGCTTTCAAAGACACTTGCCCAAGGTGCCATATAGTTGGACTGAACCCCAAACCACAGGGCTGGAAAGCAAATTTCTTAACCATACATGCCTGTGCCAAAATGCAAAAGAGCTTTTAGTTTCACCTCTCCACATTCTGAGTTGAAATCCTGCAAGTGTTGATTTTACACTTTGTTTTTTTTTTAGGATTGATAGAAAAAAGTGCAGGCATGGCTGTGTAGTAAGAAGCTTGCTTTCCAACCGCATGGTTCCGGGTTCAGTCCCACTGCATGGCATCTTGGACAAGTGTCTTCTTCTACAATAGCTTTGGGCTGACCAAAGACTTGTGAGTGGATTTGGTAGATGAAAACTGAAAGATGCCCATCGTGTATGTATATATATATATATATATATATATACACATAGTGTTTTGCCTTACTGACACGTGCCAGTGGCATGTGAACAAAACATTGGACTGACTCCTGTGCAGGTGACACGTAAAAAACACCATTTGCGTGTGGCCGTTGCCAGTACCGCTGGACTGGCCCTTCTGCTGGTGGCACGTAAAAAGCACCCACTACACTCTCTGAGTGGTTGGCGTTAGGAAGGGCATCCAGCTGTAGAAACTTTGCCTTCTGGTTTGCGAGTCCACAGTCAAATCGTCCAACCCATGCTAGCATGGAAAACGGACGTTAAATGATGATGATGATGTGTGTGTGCCTGTTTGTTCCCCCCTCCATCACTTGACAACTGATGTTGGAGTGTTTACGTCCCTGTAACTTAGCAGTTCGGCAAAGGAGACCGACAGAATAAGTATTAGACTTACAAAGAATGTCCTGAGGTCGATTTGTTTGACTAAAGGTGGTGCTCCAGCATGGTCACAGTCAAGTGACTGAAACGAGTAAAAGAGTGAGTGTATAGTGGAGTATATATATATCCAGTAGTTATTGTAACACTCATTTTTAAACGAGTTACCAATGTGAGAAATTAATTATGAAACAGAATTAAGTAGTCATCTGTAAACAGGGAATCCAGCTGTAAAAATACTAAATCTAAAAGTATGCAAATATCTGAATTTACGTAACCCATTTTACACACAACTGTATGAAAATCACTTAACATGAAGGAAGGCTCCTTTATATGTTATTAAGAAGTCTCTTCATAGCTGCTTAATCTAGTAGAAACAGCAGCCAGATCCCCCTCATATCTCACTTCATCTAGCTTTTTTGCCCACTATTCCTGAGAGGGTTGTTAGAATAGTTTTCAGATGCCTCCTCCGTGAAGTCCTATCAGAAGTAACTGTCATTACACTTTCTTATTCCCAATCACTAATAGTTGTTCCCTCCTGGACCCATTTTGGAATTCTGGGTCATGTAACATTTATGCTCCCATGTCATGCCTCCACAACAAGTTGCAGGCATATTACTAGTTGTACTGCTATATATCTTTTGAACAGACACCCTCTACCTAAAATCTGAACAGGTTCCTTGTTAACCTGCACAACAAGCAGGCTGGTTATTTTTTTTTTTCTAACCCTTTTCGTATTGCAGCTTATGGTGGTCTTTTTCATGTCAGGCACCAAGCTTGTATTTGTATTGGAGCTGTGAAATATCACATTCTATCATCTTAAAAAGAAACAGAAGGTGGGTGGGTACTCTGGCTAGAGCATCTTTGAGCATAGATCTGCTAAATCAGGATTGATTTGGGAATAAAGCAGTAAAAAGATGAATGAAAAATGTGTTGATTACATCCAGTTTATTACCAGCAATAAAGGTAACTAATTAGCAATCAGAACATTTGATAAACTGCCTCATGAGTTTTGTTTTGACTCTGTACAAAACCTGCTGAGGTCACCTACCTTCGTCTTTTTGGTGGGGGTGATAAAAAAAAAAAGACTTCAGCAAAAAGAATATTATAATATAAAATAAAATGCTTAAATTTTTTAGGAATGGCTGTGTGGTAAGTAGCTTGCTTACCAACCACATGGTTCCGGGTTCAGTCCCACTGCGTGGCACCTTGCGCAAGTGTCTTCCACTATAGCCGCAGGCCAACCAAAGCTTTGTGAGTGGATTTGGTAGACGGAAACTGAAAGAAACCCGTCATATATATGTATATATATGTGTGTGAGTTTGTGTGTCTGTGTTTGTCCCCCCAACATTGCTTGACAACCGATGGTGGTGTGTTTATGTCCCCCGTAACTTAGTGGCTCAGCAAAAGAGACCGATAGAATAAGTACCAGGCTTACAAAGAATAAGTCCTGGGGTCGATCTGCTCGACTAAAGGTGGTGCTCCAGCATGGTTGCAGTCAAATGTCTGAAACAGGTAAAATAGTAAATGTTAAAGTTATTGAAATCATAGCATCTTTATTTGATTTTTCATAGCTTAAGCTTTTTACTGTGGAAAACAGTACCACTCAAAATTTTCTTACCTTTAATTGCAGAAAGCTGTTTTATATACCAATCTATCTTTTGTTGTGGAATGTCATGTTTGAAAATATTTTCTGTTGAGATATGTCAAATTTATTGAAGTAATGTAATTTGCATAAAATACCAATTTTATTCTTTGGTTGACATTTAGCATCGTTACTGAAATAACTATGAACTTTAGCAGTAAACAGGTTAGTTTTCAAGTTATTCTACACTGTGTCTATGCACTTTACACAGCCACAGTAGTAGGGAAAAGAAATTTCTTTATTCTCCACATGACCAAGGTGCCATGCAGTGGGATTGAACTTGAAACCACAAGGTTGCAAAACACAAATCTTTTAACCACACAGCCACATGCCTAGAGACAACCCTAGATATTGAATGTATTTAATATGGTTGCTCTATTGTTCCTACCAACTCTCACAATATTTTAGATGATTATAATGACAATAATGATACATACTTGTTCAGTTAAATTATGCAATTTGTCAAATTAATTTACATTCTTCCTTTTCTCTTTCTAAACATGGTGCATTGACAGTTTAGGAGACAGCATAAATGTCATAAAGGAGAGGAAGAAGAACAAAGTTGAAATTATTGAAAATTAATGCTGCTGTAATAAGGACATTATTGTTATTGTAGACATCAGGCAGTTATTATTAGCAACTGCTTAAATCATTTCTAATATTAGAATCATTGAACATATTAAGCAAATGGTTTTAGATCAACTGTCTACTTAATATTTTGTTATGATAGTTACAATATTACTTGATTTTTTTTTTTTTTATTAAAATTCTATTATTTCTTTATTATATCAATTCAGAAACAATTATTTTTGTCTTTGGATCATAATTTTGTCCTGTATTTTAATGCATCAGTTTAACATCTGGTGTTTTACAACCAAATATCAAATTACCATTGTCAATTTTTTCAAAAGCTAAAAATGAAAAGTGTATTGTTATATTGAAAGCCCTGAATCAACTGATATTATTATCAATTAGGAGGCAAAACTCTCTTTAGGAATGTTTGAAATCTTAAGGGGGAGGGGCGAAGTATGGAAGATAACTGAAAGATTAGTTGATTGAAAGTTTTGGGCAACATAGAAAATCCAGATTGGAATGGATTCGATCTTTAAAACCAATTAGTGAAAACAATAGACATAATTCATTTTTATTAAATTTCCATAGCCAGAAACTCAGAATAGTACTGGAAGATACCCTGTTGCTTTTGCCATTAGCTTTGAATTTCAAATCCACTCAATTTACAATCCCAGTATTATCCAAATATTTTAACAGCTTAATCTTACAAATGTGATTTGCTGTTTTATATATTTAAAAAATTTTTTTTTAAGATTTTAGATTTTAAACACCCTTTGTGGGACTTGTTGTTTATTTAATTACCTGAATAATTTCTGTTAAAGTTTCCAATTTACTCCATTACATATGTGAAACTAACGCATTAGCACACCAGACAAAACGTTTAGCAACAATCCGTCTATCTTCATGATCTGAGTTCAAATTCTGCCATGGTCAACTTAGCTTTCCATCCCTTCAGGGTCAATAAAATAAGTACCAGTTGAGCACTGGAGGTTAATATAATCAAGTATCCCCTCCCCACAAAATTTCAGGCCTTGTACCTATAGTAGAAAGGATTTTTTAATCCTTTAGCATTTAAACTTACCATATCTGGCCCAAATATTTTGTTTTATGTTCAAACTTTTCACACCTACCCTACAATGTCATTCTAAAGATAAACAATCACATCATTGATGTCTGGAAGGTATGAGATAATGCAAAATGAAGCCATTTCTGCCTAAATAAAATTCTAAATACTGTGAAATTTTTGACAGCACAGTTAAAAAAAAATGTTTTTTTAACATTAGAAGATTTTACACTTAATGAGAAAAAAAATAGAAAATACCAGTGACTTGTCTTTCAGTAAAACAGATATGGATGTTTCTGAATTCTTGTCCATTGAAGAGGAGCATTTTGATAGCAAAAAATGATGGCCCTCAGGACACCATTTAAAATATTATAGTGACACAATTAAGCAATAAAATACTCATACATAATCCTGATTTTATTGAAAGAAATTGTAAATCATTGATTCTGATACACCGGCTGATAATCCTCCTAAGCATGATTAATTCAAAACAAGGTGAATAAATAAGCATTACATTTAACAGAGTAATCTAAATTCTAAAGAGTTAAAAACATGCTGTCATTTGTCTGTTGGTTTAATGTCTATTTCTGTTTTTTCTTTGTTGGCATTAGTTTGGACTGGGAGTTATATGAGGCAGAATTTTACAGCCAGATGCCCCTTAACTGTTTTCAAATGAGGGATAAGGTTTTGAAAACTGAGTTGCTGGTGGTGTGAACAAGGGACATCATCTTCATCATCACTCCACTCAGGCTGCAAATACACACACACACACACGTACATGCACACACACACACACACACACACACATGTACATGCACACACACACATGCGCATGCATGCATGTGTGTGTGGGAGGCTTCCTACAGTTTCCCCTCTCAAATCCCCTTAAAGGCATTCATTGCCTAGTCATTCTTGACATATGTATATACACCCACCCACAAAATCCATTAAATTCTCATTAATCTATTAATGATGCTTCTATTTCATGAAGAAAATTAAAGCTACTGGCCAAGAATATTTTTACATGCATACTTATGTGTGTGTATATGTAAAATGTGTTTAAATTCCACTTGCTAGTTATTATCGAATCCTTGTGTATGACTCAGAAAGTGATTATTTGTACATTTTCTGGAAGTGATCTGTACTTTACAGTTTTCTAATTTTCAGCTGTGTATTTTCAAGTATTAGTATCCGGTTACAGTTGCTAACATCTCAAATCCCTTTCTTTATAAGAACATTTTACTTTAAAATAGATAATTTTACATACGCTCACACACGACATTTATTCTAGTAAATCTGTGTGTGTGTGTGTGTGTGTGAAATATTTTCTTTGATCACCTGCTTAAAAAACTAAGCTTATTTCTCAAAAACATGAGCCTTATCCAAGATAATAAACAGCTGTATAGGATTTTGTTTTAGGGTTTTAGCTAAAATCCTTAGCAAATATAGTACATTTCAGAGCAGACTATTTAATTCTACATTTCCTTGGTCGTCTTAGTTGTGAAGAATAAATATCAGGGTTTTGTAGGAATGTTGTCTGTTACAGGCTAATGATCTTCCCTCAAAGGGCTTTGCTTCTCATTCCACTTTGTGATATGAAAACTGGAGTTGAACATTGGTCTTATGGATGCCTATGATTCACGAAAGGGAATTAGTGGTATGCAAGCCCCACTCCTACTATACACTAATTAAAAAAAGTGATGTTTTATGCTTGATGTTTTATTGTTAGTGGCAGATCAAAAAGGTCATATTGCCTCAGTTGTTGTTACAGTTCTGTTGAAGAATTTGCTTAGATAAATCATCTTGCTAATAGCTGGATGCTAGAATTAAGTGGGAAGTAGGTTTTAGGTGTATGATTGTAGCGGACATATTACTAATTTTTCTTTTATTACCCATAACAATTTATCTCAACATGTGCTACACAGATAAATTGAAGCTCTAATAACCTAATGAGTTTTAGAAATGCCTTATTATTACTTGTATTTCATTCTGTCGTTTTCATGTCTTTACCCTATGCTGTCATGTGTTAGGTGGATTTGAAATCTGACACATGGCTCCTTTTCCTGATTCTATATTTTGTCTGTGAAACCTGATGACCTGATATTTGATGTTATTTCTTATTTCCATGTCTGTCTTGATCTTCCTTTGCTATGGATACATTCCACTAGGAACACGTGTCACTTTTTCATCTACCAGTTGTTGGCAATTCGTATCGTACATCCATAGCAAAGCAGCTAATTACCTTTCTATATACGTGAAGTAATGTCATTAATGCCTTGCTACATTCAACCTGGAAAGATATTTTGTTATTAAACATTCAGATGGTGCAGAAATTCTGCACTGTGAAATCCTGTGTCCACTACTTTAACATTTTAATATAGAATTATTTCTGTATTATATGGCATTCAATAGGTTAAGTCTTGTTAGAGAATTTGTCTTCTGATATTTGTTTCAGGTCTCTGTTCTTTGAATTCAAATCATGTAGATGTGAATCAATAAAGAAGTACCAGCTAAGAGCTGGTGCAGCCTTCTCTCTCCCTCCAGCTGTGACATCTTTGATATTTTGCTGAGTCAATAGTTGGAGGGGGTCAGTGTTTGCTTGTGACTACATGAGCATCTAAAACACCCGTAGATGCTGGAAAGAAACCAGTTGCATATGAAGTTTGGATGTGTGATGTTAAATTACTTGAAATGCAGAGCAGAAGAGGGTTTAGGAGATCAATAGGTTGTATATAAGAGAGATGTTTAGAATGTTGATAGAGATGTTGACTGCTGGTTTAGAATGTTCTGGAGTGAGAGTGTGATGTGTCCATGGCAAAAGAGGCTTGAGAAAAGTGGTCATCTCATCATCTTTGCCCACTTATTCGTGCGAGGAACATGGAAGCTCAGTCTCTAAGCACACCTGTAAGAAGCAGCTGTCTCCAATTGATTCAGCTGGATCCCCAAGCAAGATCAACACTTGTTCTTTACAGTTGATTTTTAACAAATAATGTCTCACCTGAAAACAGAAGGAATCCTGTTAGAAAAGAACCTACAAACATGGCCTGTAGTCTAAAAAATGTCTATGCCAGTATATCTTCAAGGAGACCTCTATACAGTTGCTTGATTTGTTGGAAATAGCAGCCAAATTTCCTTCAGATCTTATCATTACTGTTGTAGATAATGTATGTTATTTGAAAATGCTCTGGGAAAATGTTTTTATTAGTTTTTTTTATCAAAACTGACTTGGGATTTAAACATTAAAATACTATTGCACTGTTGTAAAGTAACTGGGTGTTATTAATGAGTCTGACTCTGTAAATTGCCAGACTAGTTACTTTAAGATGTCTTACTTGATGCCTCGTAATATATACTAGGGAAGCATACCGAATTGCTATAATAACTTCCTGTTTAACTGCTTGCCAACCAGCTATATGCTTTAAGATGAAAAGAAACTCTGGTCAATGTTATCTGAAGTCTTAATGTAATCATTAATGCTAGTTAATTAGTGAAGATATTTGAAATGAATCTTCAAATAACTGAATCGTTAAATGAATATATATTCCTCATATCAAACAACTTGGTAAGTAGTTTGTATTTATAGATTTTATTATAGTAATGCAAATCATTATACTAAGTATCAAATCTATTGGATATCTAAATACTATCATTTATAATTCTTAGTCTCCTATTTCCCATCCTAATTATCATTTGTTAGTTTCAAGCAAGTTTACAACCAATAGATATCATTTGTTGTTATAACAAGTTCATATTGGTTCAATCGTCTGTCTTTTCAACAGTGAATTTGTTGACACTTGATCTGTTTGAAAGTTCACATTGGAAGCAGATCTCAGTTGTTCAGTGGTGAGGATTCAGTTGTTTGATTGGTTGAGTTACCTTCTCCTGAATTAACATGTAAGTGGCCGTTCGTCCCACAGCCATGTGTGCTCTTAATGTAATTGTCTGGTAGAATCTGCATGACACAATGCCACAATTCTATATCTTATGAATTACAAGTAAACTGGCACTTGTCGGTTATGACCAGGAGTCCAGTTGATCCAATCAATGGAACAACCTGCTTGTGAAGTTAACAAGCAAGTAGCTGATTAATCCACATACACACATACCCTTAATGTAGTTCTCAGGGAGAATTAACGTGACACAAGATGTGACAAACCTGATCCTTTAAAATACAGGTACTACTCATTTTTGCCCGCTGAGTGGACTAGAGCAATGTGAAATAAAGTAACTTGCTCAAGGACATAATGTACCACCAGGAATTGAACTCATTACCTTAGGATCATGAACCAAATACTCTAACCACTAAGTCACATACCTTCGCTAAATTACCAGTAAAATCCACGTTTCCATCTACCCAGTTTCACTCTCAAGGTGTAGGTTAGCCCAAGGCTGTAAAAAAAAATAGGAAAATGCATTTGTCCAAGATGCCATGTTGTAGGCTTGAACCTGGGACCTTATGTTCAAGAAGCAAACATCTTAATCATTCAGCCATACAACATCTACAAAAGCTCACATTACACATCAAATCATATTCTTTGTCTAAATTTAACTTGACCACATTTTTCAGTTTCAGAAAAACTATTTTATTTTTGTTTTGCTCTGACTACCAGGTCACTTCTAGCTTTAAATATACACATACCTTTCTAGTCCACTTCATTCCCATTCTTTTCTTTGTTTCAATTATGCAAAAATATTTCAACTAAATTTTAAATAAATCAAGTATTTTTATACCCTGATTATTGCTAATTCCACCAGTGGTGAGTGATGTGTTATCAAGTAGGTAGTAAGGTCCTTTTAAGCTGAACCTCTGATCCAATTTCAATTTCCAGCAATAGCTTGCTTCTCTGATTTATTACAAAAGTAATCAAGAAGTGTCTACTTGATTGTTCAATCTGCTAGAAATAGCTGCAAAATCTCCTTAAAAAATCACACCATCTTAAAAAGGATGGAAATGTTGAATAATGAAACCTTAGTTCCTTTATATTGTCTTAACCCTTTTAATACCAACCTACCATAGACTGCTCTTAGGCCTATGATATAAACTTCATGTTTTAAAGTGAAATAAATGAAATCCTTTCATCAAAATTTCTGGTTTAAATTAAATTCCAAATACTAGGTTAATAATGAGTCACTTTATTAAATTACTCTTTTACTCTTTTCATGTCATTTGACTGTGGCCATACTGGAGCACCACCTTTAGTCAAATGAACTGACCTCACGACATATTCTTTGTAAGCCTAGTACTTATTCTATCGGTTTTTTTCTGCTGAACCACTAAGTTATGGGGACCTAAACATACCATCAGTTGTCCAGCGATGGTGGGGGAACAAACACAGACACAAACATATACATATATATATATATATATATATATATATATATATATATATATATATATACATACACACACACACAACAGGCTTTTTCCGTCTACCAAATCCACTCACAAGGCTTTGGTCAGCCCGAGGCTATAGTAGAAGACACTTGCTCAAGATGCCATGCTGTGGGACTGAACCCGGAACCATGTGGTTGGGAAGCAAGCTTCTTATCACACAGCCACTCCTGTTCATTATTTTAAAAATTAATTGAAAGTTAATGTATTTCAGCAGAAATATGGTAACAAAAAGGTTAAATACCTTTGGTTGGATTATAGATTTTCTCAATCAAGGCTAAGCTGGCACTAAACCACTTATTCTAGAAAAACAGACCACTTCATTTATACTCATAATGTCCTTGTGTAACTGCATACTCATCACAACCTCACTCTTCTCTACTAAAATCTATAGGGTCAGTCACCCTTTCAAGTAATTTGAATCTCATACTATTGTGGTGGTGGGGCAAACAAGAAAAGGCTGCAGATGGAATGTGTTCCATGACATTTAGAAAACTCTGCTTTGTTTGTGTACTTTTGTAATGTAGAGTATAGTATAAATCAGATATTTTATACGTATTTCTTCTGTTGACACAAGATATATTAGCAAAACATTCTTCAGTTTTCTTCAAGGTTATTGAATGTTCTGTAGTTAAATATAAGTTAAACTTTACAAAAATAAATAAATAAAAATGCAGTAATTTGATAGAAATTAATACAAAGTAAGTTAGCAGTCTTCAAAGAAAGCTGTAATGAATAAATTTTGGTATTTGGGAATATATTTAGTGTTACTGTCAAAGAATTTTCTAAGTTAAAAGCCTTGTAATGAGCAACTAGAGAATTACAAATTTGATTTACCTTGCTGCCAACATCAACTTTTGATTTATTAAAGTCACTTTTTGGCTAATAGATTCTCCTTTCACTTCACTCTCACTCTCTTTCTCTTCTCTGTCTTACCCTCTCTTTCTCTTCTCTCTTTCTAGTCTCTCTTACCCTTTCTCTCTTTCTCTCTTTTCCCTCCTCTCCTATCTTTAACTCTCACACCCTCCTTTGTTTTTCTCCTTTTTTCTTTCATTCCTCTTTCTCTCTCTCTAATTCAGATTTCTTCACAGCAATTGTAAACATTTCCTACACTGAACATCTTTCTGATTGCATACATATGCATGCATGGGTGTGCATGTGTAAAATTGCATTATTTTACGAATCTTTTATCTTTAAAAAAAAGTAAAAGAAGCCATTTTATTTATTTCTTACAATATATTTGTGCTTTAAAGTCATACTGAAATAGAATCAAGTACGTTGCATAAGATTCATGTTGGCCATTTGAAACAATCAGCAGCAACATAGTGTTAACATCTAGTTCTTCATACTGGCATGGATCTGATGAAATTTGTTGAGGCAGATTTTCTCTTGTTGCCAACCCTCACTTGTTTCCGAGTGAGTAATATTTCACCAAATTCTTCACAGACAGCAATGATTAGACACGATTGTGTAAAGGAGTGCAAACAAATTGGCCCAGGAGTGGCTGTGTGATAAGAAGCTTGCTTCCCAACCACATGGTTCTGGGTTCAATCTCATTGCATGGCACTTCAAGCAAGTGTCTTCTACTATATCCTCGGGCCAACCAAAGCCTTGTGAGTGGATTTAGTAGACGGAAACTGAAAGAAGCCCATTGTGGTTGGCGTTAGGAAGGGCATCCAGCTGTAGAAACTCTGCCAAATTAGATTGGAGCCTGGTGTAGCCATCCGGTTTCACCAGTCCTCAGTCAAATCATCCAACCCATGCTAGCATGGAAAGCGGACGTTAAATGACGATGATATATATATATATGTGTGTGTGTATGTGTCTTGTGTCTGTGTTTGTCCCCATCACCGTTGCCTGACAACCGATGATGGTGTGCTTATGTCCCTGTAACTTAGCGGTTCTGCAACAAGACTGATAGAATAAGTACCAAGCTTACAAAGAGTGTCCTGGGGTCGATTTCTTTGACTAAAAGGCAGTGCTCCAGCATGGCCACAGTCAAATGAATGAAATATGTAAAACAGTAAGTGATAATGCTTGTATGATGGTGACATTTGTTTGCAATTAGTGCTTAATGTCAAAACAAGGAGATATGAATGCATGCACACGTGTGTACACACGTGCAAAAATGCAATAGGCTTCTATCAGTTTTCAGCTGCCAAAGTCACTCACAAGACGCTAGTCAGCCCAAGGTTATGGTCAGACATATGCCTAAAATACAGTGTAGTGGGGACTAAACCATGTGAATGTGAAGCAAACTTTTTAGCCATGCAGCTTTGCCCACATCTATAAACACTTATATTCACTTGTTTTCTTTTTTGTTATAGCAGACTAACAACCACGTGGTACATATAAGGAAATGCTTTAGTAATTAATATATAACGTTAGTAATTAATATATAATGTTAGTAAGGCAAGCTAGCAGAATCGTTAGCTTGCTGGGCATGTTCTCTGTCATTGTTCTGAGTTCAAATTCTGCTTAGGTCAACTTTGCCTTTCATCCTTTTGAGGTCAATAAAATAAGTACTAGATGAACTCTGGGGTTGATGTAATCAACTTACACCTGCCCCTGAAATTGCTGGCCTTGTGCCAGAATTTGAAATTGATATGTAATGCTAGTAAAAACTAAGGGGTTTTTACAATGACCATAATGTAATTGCTTTTGTAGTATTTTTTTTTGTTTTGTTTTTTGTTCTAAGAAGAAGAAAGATATTGAATTGAAATCAACTTTGTTGCTTCCAACACTAAGTTCTTCTGTATAGATATTTCATTGACACATTTTTACCCATATTGCTGAATTGTCAAATATACACCCTCCCCATAGTTTTCATGCAGAGTATGATGTTGATTTTTTGAAATTCAGGGTGAGCAAGTACTTCGCCTAATATCCCCCCCCCCCCTTCATTCTAATATTTTCCATTCCATTAACACCTCGTTTTATTTTATTAGCTCCTTTGTTATCTCATTCTCTCTATATTATTGCAGTCAATATTTTTATTACCTTTTCATCATATTTCTTTTGAATATTATATTTTATGTCCCTTTTATATTCATTTTA